>NC_092194.1:2325220-2530220 GCF_043641665.1 Enoplosus armatus | reverse complement strand
CTGGTAAGAGATAGCATATCAAGCATGCCATTGTTGTTATTGTGGCACTGAGAGATAAGGCATCCATCTCTGTTTATTTTTACACACACACACACCTCTCTCTCTCTCTCTCTCTCTCTCTCTCTCTCCATTCATTTCTACCTTGCTTTACAGAGGGCAGGCACAACGGACTGACAAAAATGCACACGTGAAGGCACATTGTAGTTCCACTCCTGCAGCATCAGTTATTACTTTGGCACGGTCTGAATCTCCGTCGTAAATGTCCTGATTGAAGTGTTTCCACGGACAGGCCCGACTTCACGACTTCAGTTGAACAACATCAGCGCGCAGTTTGACCCTAATCGTTGCCCAGTTTCGCTGAAACTAACCAGGAAACCGTAACGCTCCCATACAGTGGATGTAAATGTCACGGGAGGATGATGTTGTTGTTTCTGAACTATTAGAGAGAGAGACAGGGACGACTAAGGTGGTGTCATAAATGGTGCAGCGGTGTTTTAACTAGTCTGTAAGTCCAATCAATCAGTCAGCCAGTCCGTGGTGTCACACAGTAAACCAGTTACCCATTTAGTACACTCATTAGGTCAATCAGCCACTGCCTAAACCAGTAAACTAGTCACACGTTATAAACTGGCTGTCTGTCTACCGGATTGGTAGCCATTAAAGTTTCATCATTCTGGTTTATTACAGCTTCTTCTCTGAAATGTTTCTAGGCCGCTGACGCACCGACGCAGCCCTGATGCTGTGCTTTACACAGTTAAACTCTTAATAGATAATAACTAGCAATGTGACTGTTGTTTGTTTAGTCATAAATGTGTAATGTGACGAGAAATACTTTGAATTTGATTTGAGAACAAGTTTTCTGCAGCGGCTGTAATCTCCCTTTTTTGACATGTCACAGTGGGAAAAACACAGGTGCAATTAAAACAAAAAACCAAAAAAAAACAACACATTGTGGCTGAATTCCATTTAGCTGCATCACTTTCAGGCTCCAGTGCTGTCAGGCTGCCATGGCTCACTGGGACGCCCATGTTTTTTGTAACACCTGTGCTTTTCCTACTATGACCAGTCCAAATGTGTGCTGTGAAAAAGGCCTACTTTCGTTTTTCTTTTTTTTTTTTAACACAACCCTTGTTTGTTCATTTTCCTGCTTTCCCCGCAGGTGAAGGTGTCATGGCCGCCCTGTTCGCTGAGCTGCCTTCCTAGACTCGCCCGATTCTAGAGATACACACACCTAAACATCCCTGGAATCCGCACAAGCACACCCACTTTTGACTCGTGTGTTTGGGATGACAACCTCCCATCTGAACGGCCATGTTGCTGCGGAGGGAGGTGGTGGAGGTGGTGGAGGGGGAGGAGGAGGAGGAGGAGGAGGAGGAGGTGGGGGAGGAGGAGACGAAGAGCTGAGGGGAGGACAGCAGCACCGGGAAATGGCCGTCGACTGTCCGGGAGAGCTGGGGAGTCGAACGCTACCGCTCCGCAGATCTGCACAGCTGGAGAGGATACGCCAGCACCAGGTGTGTATACATACACGTACACACACACACACACACACACACACACACACACACACACACACACACACACTTGTTACCCATGCTTATTTTACTCAAAAACAACCAAGCTTGTTCTTAAATTCTGCACTAAGGTACAGAAAAGATGCAAAACATATAAGTAAAGTATAGAAATAGGAAAATAAAATAGTTAGAGATAAATTATTAGATTGTTAGAGGTAAATTGCCCCTACATTTCCCACAATGCAACACAATAGCCACCCCATTTCCATCCTTTCCCGGTTCATGTTTCTATCTATGATGCATTTGTTTGGGCCGCATGTGCGTCAGGAGGATCTTCGTCGCCGCAGAGAGGAGGAGGGTCGGCAGCTGGACCTGAACGCCTCGCTCAGACTCAGGAAGCTCTCCCAGCATCCCCACATCGGCATCGACAACCCCACATTCCTGCAGGACACACACACTCCGCAGCAGCCAGCGCTCGGCAGCCAGCACACACACGCACTGCTGGGTATGCACACGCACACACACACACACACACACACACACACACACACACACACACACACACACGCGGAAGATAGTAGAACTGGAGAGGGTTTTTTTGGGGAGTTTTTATCCGAAGCAAGGGTCTAAGGATAGTGGGGTGCCAGATTGTGAAGCCCCCCCCTTAGGCAAATTAGTGATATTGGGCGATGTGAACGACATTGACTAGAATTGCAGGTCATTGGTGTAGTGAAGCTCCCTGACGAAAAGGAAGGAGAGAGGAAAAAGAGGTAGAGAGGGATGTTTAAAAACTGCAGGATGACTGAAATTTGATATGAAGGAGGGATGAAGAAGAAGGGCAGGGGGGCGGGGAGGGTGAAAGTGAAGAGATGGGAGAGAGAGGAAGCTGGGTGGGAGGGACAGGAATGTAAGGAAGACATGTCGGCCATCAGGGAGGGAATTCCTCAGGGAGGGGAGAGAAGGACATGAGGACACTTGAGGGCGACTTAATTAAAACTTTGTTAGGGGTGGTAATGTTGACACACACACACACACACACACACACGCAAACAAACAGGAGCACACGATGTAGAACAAGGGTTAGTCTTGACTGGGGAAAATGAGATGCAGTCTTTCTCACACACACACACACACACACACTCTTTCATCTGAGGCCGGGACAAGCCGATAGCAAAGTCAATCTCAAATTTCTACGCCTTTTTTTTAATCTGCGTTTGTCTCGCGTCAAAGGTCATTCATGCGTCTTTTCTTGCAGAGTTGGAGGAGTTGCTGCTGTCGCTGAAGCAGGTCCAGGGCTGCTTGTCCGACCAGCAGAGTCAGAATGACTTGGAGCTGGTTCTTGCACTACTAAACAAGGTAATATAAAGGGAATTAGACGGAAAGAGCTTCGAGTCGGTGTGTAATCCAGGGGTGTTTTCCAAGACTCTCTGGCCTCCAAAGTGGAAGGGGATTTACAGAGACGGAGCGGTCGCTGTCTTCTGGGCCGGGGCATCCATGACAACGCAAGAGCCCCGCCGTTGGAATGAAGGCTTTAGTGCGGGGAGAGGAGGCTGGATGCTACAGGCTGCCAGCGAAGCCACTGATAGGAACTCTTCTGTGCCAGTATTAAATATGCTTAAATTTTTATGCCCAAAGCTAACACATAACTCATTGCAACCTTTGGCAGGGTTCAGAAAGCCTTCGCATGGCTCTTTGTGGGCTACAAGGACATTTCCAGGACGTGTTTTCTTTTTTTGTTTTTTCGGAAATCAGAAACTTAACATGTATTTCAAGTGAAGGGACCTAATTTCAATATTAGTTCCTGGCCCGTAGTTCCTCCCCGGGATCATTAACTGTACAAATATGACACGAACAATCATTTTTCAAGCACAAATATTTTCTGATTCAGGCTTCTCAAATGCATTTCTTTGTCATATATATATATATATATATATATATATATATATATATATATGAAAGTAAATTGAATGTCTTCAAGTTTTAGGCTGCTGTTCTCTGGCTTTTTACAGACATGAATCGGGAAAATAAAAGTCTGATTAATCAATAATGACAGTAACCGTCAGTTGCAGCCCTGTATTTTGGCTGAGCACACAGTACACCTTTTGCCATGAGCCTGTGTCGAGGTTTATTTTGCCAGACAACTCAATATGACATGGCAACGCCTCATTTGGTCAGCAGATAGCGTTGTCATAACATATATTAGTGTTTTATTTGAATTGCACTTTGATTCCACTTTTAAACAATGTGAACACTTGATGTTAAAGGAAAACATGCATATACTCCCAACAGTACACGCTGGTGACTCCTCTTTCCTCCTCTTTTTAGTCTGACTTCCAGTCAGCGCTGAAGATCCATAATGCGGTGGCCACCAGCATGCACCGACCCTCTCCTCCGTACCCACACACACACCAGGCACTTCCGCTGGCCATGGAGGTATTATCCAGATTTATTTTGTTTCAAATGTCCGTTTGTGTGCGTCACCCTCGTCTGACAGGAGGGTGACACACACACACACACACACACACACACACACACACACACACACACACACACACACACACACACACACACACACACACAGCCCAGGTCAGCGAGTGTGTAATGATGAGGTTGGAGACAGAGCGGCTCTGTTCAGCATCAATTAGAGCTGAAACTCGTTTACACACTAACAGTATGTGCATGTACACACACACACACACACACACAGACACAACTCCTTTATTTTCAAACGGCCTGTTTAATGCATGATACCAATGTCAGTTTTGAGCTCCAACTTTATTCCGTTCATCACAAAGAGAGAGCCGAAGCAAAGCAGAGACTCGAACTCTGTAAAGTTAGATTATTTGTTTATGGGTGACCACCAGATGACACCCGGCTGACCATAACAACCAGCTCCAGTGAGGCCTGGACCTCCTCGTACGATCGCTGCCGCAGTGACTTCTCCTCCGCGGCGTTTAGTCGGCTGGCCTGTTCATGGCTCATTTCAATCTCATTAAAGAGCAGCACATTTATTTGTGCTCCATGTTGGCATCTCCAGCGCCCCCCCCCCCCCCCCCCCCCGCCTCCCCCCCTTTGCCCTGCATTTTGCCTTCAAGAACAAAAGCTTTGGTTCATTCCGTGCGCCCAGAAACATGTTCCTTTTGTCATTGTTAATGAAGTGGAAGGAGAAATGACAAAAAGATGAAAACAGTCACAGTGGGCAAGGCGATTGGAAGTGCTCAAAATACCTTTTTATGACTCAGAGCTGCTCTCCTCTTAGCTGTAGATCATATTAGGCCAGGCGCAGAGTGAAACATGCAACGGTCAAAATTATAATCCTATAATATTGAATTTATGCCAATTTATTTAGTTGGCCCGTATTGTTCTTCCTGCTCTTAAAGAGAGTTAAGATCTAAGTTTGTAGCCCCCTCACATAGACAACAGACCCTCTGCTCCTGACCAAGGCCCCCCAGACCAGATTACTCCTTCAGCTGCAATGAACGCAGAATAACCTGAACCCAATTGGTTGCAATCTGAGCCCAGCTTTAGTTGTTATCATTCTTTTGTAGGAAAAGGGAGTTTTTAACAGCAGTCGAGCGTGATGAGACAAATAATCACGTACTGAAGCGGCCGTGTTGCGTTCAGGAATGTCTGCAGTTGCTACGGTGATAATATGTCACAGCTATGGTAATATTTTTTCGTGATGATACCGGTTGTGTTTTATGTCGCCATGGTTTCAGGTCAGGAATCTCATTCAGCCAAGTCAGAACAAAGAGGGACTCGAACTCCACAGCCTGCTGTCAGACACACACATCCAGGTAGAGACACACACACACACGCAACGCTGCATTGGCAAATAAACAAAAGAATCCCGTAGTTGAGTGTGTGTGTGTGTGTGTGTGTGTGTGTGTGTTTTGCAGTCACTGCTCCTGGCCCATGACAGCATTGCAGAGAGGGAAATGCAGCCTGAGCCGCTGCCCGCCCAAGGAGAAACCCTGACCCAGTGGGGAGGGGAGACTGTCAAGATAGTTCGCATAGAGAAGGCCCAAGACATCCCACTGGTAAGACTCAAAGGCTCACTCCGAATCACTTTATGCAGAGAGCCGACATCCCACCACACTTCCGGGTTTAGCTTTCCTTCCACTCGTCTGTCCATATATGGCAGCTCTGTGATGTCCAGGGTCCCGCCGGCCCCTTGCCCAATGCGATCTGGAATCAGCTCTAGCCCCTCGGCGACCCTGCACTGGATGAGCGGGTATAGATAAAGGACGGATTGATAAACAAAACCCTCCATTAATCTGCTATGGGTCTACCGTTCTGGCTAGCAGACTGTGAACACCTTCTCATTTGAACAAAAGTAGGTATGCCAAAGCACCGCGTGAATGACGTCATGAATTCAGCTAACACGATACGGACCGAATGGAGCTAAACGCAAAACACTGTCGGGGAAATGGTTGCGTCTTCAGAGGAAACTCAAGCCATTCGTTCCATCACTTGAAACACAATCATGTAATACAGTATGAGGAGTGCGTGGCCAAGAAGGACAATGCATCTGAAACGCGAGCGTGTTTCAGATGCAGCAGTCTATTACGCAATCTTTGCTAAACACGGATGGAAGAAGCCATGGAAGTGTCATTTAAATGTGTTTCTCTTTGTAGTCAGAAGAGATGTGAAACTGAGGCCGTTTTACTTTTGATTTTCTATTTTAGCTAACAAACGTCTGAGGGTGAACGAGTATGTTAAATATGTCTCTTGACTTCCTGTTTATTGTAAAAGTAAATCTGACACGGATTGCATATCATATTGCCCCCGCCCCTATCAACAACTATGGCTCCCGTAAGGCTCAGAAGCTTCAGCTCTCCTGTGGCTAAGCATCATGGGATATGGGAAACTGAGGATAACGCAGAAAAATACATTGCATTTCTGTGCGTGCTCTGCAGGGGGCGACCGTGCGCAACGAAATGGACAGCGTGGTGATCAGCCGCATTGTTCGAGGTGGGGCCGCTGAGCGGAGTGGACTTCTGTCGGAGGGAGATGAAATACTGGAGATAAACGGCATCGAGATCAGAGGGAAAGACGTCAACCAAGTCTTTGATATCCTTGTGAGTATGTGTCCTCGCGCGCGTAGTTCTTTGACGCCGTGATAAACGCCACCACAGGATGATCAGTGCTGTCATTCAGTATCTCAGCATTTACAGGTGTTAAAAACATTCATTGCATACAATAGTAGCACAGAACGACTGACTGTACAATTCATCTACATAGTGGAACTTAATACCTGCAGGAAGTTAGTGTAAAACTTGCAATGTGTATAACATTCTGTGGATATTGCAGTGTATCAGACGATGTTTCCTTATGTTTTTTTGTATGTCCGTAATATGATTTTCTTTTGATTTCACTGTCATACACACACCTTTTAATAGTCCAAGCAGCCTGGCTTTATAATAAATGAATAAATAAATAAAGGTATTAACGTCTAAAACAACCCTTAAATCTAGTCTTCGTCACAGAAATTAAGTGCATGCATATTATCGTTTATATGTATATAAATTCTTACACCCTTAAAATCAAGAGGGCTTCACTTCAGTGGGAACCACTGGTAGTCACTTACATATTCTAATAAGAACTGCTTTTCTCTTTCTCTATCCTTGTATTTGTGTGTGTGTGTGTGTGTGTGTGTGTGTGTGTGTGTCAGGCGGACATGCACGGCCTCCTGACCTTCGTGCTTATTCCCAGCCCTCAAAGCAAACCTCCGCCTGTCAAAGAGACCGTGGTGAGTTCAGAGTCCAGGACATCCGAGGGCTCGGGGATGAGCAAAAAACGTCTGTCAAAGAGCAGACTGACAATGTGTGGACAGAAGTCATGTTTGACAATGTCTTGATGTTTCCCTGTTGGTGCTTTTTTCCCCCCCCACTTCCTTTCTGTCCTCCAGGTCCACGTGAAGGCGCATTTCGACTACGACCCATCAGATGACCCCTACGTGCCGTGCAGAGAGCTGGGCCTGTCCTTCCAGAAGGGGGACATTCTCCACATTATCAGCCAGTCGGACCCCAACTGGTGGCAGGCTTACAGGGACGGGGATGAGGACAACCAGCCACTAGCTGGACTGGTACCAGGTCTGTTGTCTGTCTGTGGCTGCAGTCTTTCGTCAGAGCTTGTTGTTGGAGCGTGACGTGACTGCTGTTGGTTTTTCTTCTATCATATTCCCCACAGGGAAGAGTTTCCAGCAGCAGAGAGAGGCCATGAAACAGACCATAGAAGAAGACAAGGAGCCTGAGAAGTCTGGTCAGTCACTTTTAGGTCATGGTTTCATTATACATGCCTGATTGCACATTATTTACAGCAGGATTTAGTGGCTGATCGCAGGAAACGGAATTAAATTGAGGAAGTTCGGTTCAGTTCAGCTAACTTACTGCACATGCGTACATTTCCGAGCACAAGATGTGTGTAGAGTCAAATGCATTTCTTTCTATACAGTGAATGCAATACGTTTGAAGTTGTCTGCTTGTCCACAGGGAAGCTGTGGTGTGCGAAGAAGAACAAGAGGAAGAGAAAGAAGCTGCTGTACAACGCTCACAGGAATGATGGTATGCCTGTCTGTCTGCGGTGCTACTTGTAGACGCGTGTCTGTGTGATAGTGGAGCCTCGGACGACCCACTACGAGTGAAATAAACGGATTCGTTACCTTATTTATTTTATTATTTTACCTCCCATTGGCCCAGATATCGATAACGAGGAGGTCCTCACCTATGAGGAGATGGCTCTGTACCACCAGCCGGCCAATAGGAAGCGGCCGATCGCGTTGATCGGTCCCACCAGCTGCGGGCAGGCCGAGCTGAGGCAGAGGCTGCTCAACAACCAACCAGAGCGCTTCGCCGGAGCTGTACCTCGTAAGACCTACGCACACAAACACCGTACGCATGCTTTTATGCGTTTGTGGATATACTAACCCCTGTGTGTGTGTGTGTGTGTGTGTGTTACAGATACCACGCGGAGCCGTCGGGAAGGCGAGCTGAGCGGTCGAGATTACCACTTTGTGTCCCGTCAGACCTTTGAGGCCGAGCTGGCGGCAGGTCAGATTTCATGTTTGGGATGTATGTAAAATGGATCACTTGGTCAGTCAGCGTACCAAACTTCAAGCGATCTGGCTAAAAGGAGATTGAGACAAAGTGTGTTTCAGGTAGCTAGACAGCCTCCTCGGCATACTGGTGGATACGTAACAGTACATATGAATAAGTTAGCACCAAACTAATGAAAGTAAACGGTGAAACAGTGCAAGTGAATAGTTGGTGAATAGTCGAGTCTGTCTGGTCTGCTGTAGGAACACGGACTGTGTGCACCGTGACGGTTGTGGTGGAAAGAGTGTTCAGTTCAGCGATGGACTAAGCCTGCAAGGGTCGTAAAGTGACATACATTTTGCCATCTGTATAGAGGAGGAGCCGTGTGGGGAAACACACCCGTTAGCGGACACTCTTAAAGTCAGATCACGCCTTGCTTCATAATCACTTGTTCCGTGACAGTAAGGCTGCGTTCACATCAAATCCGGTGGCGATTTGAAACAGGTCAAACTCTTGGAGAAACGCAAGGCAGTGCAGTGGTTGTGATGCGAATGGCTGTTCCAAAACTTGCTCATCACAAATGGAAACGAGAAAAACCCTAGGAGTGACAAAATCCTATCATTTCGTTTTAAACTGTCACTACGTTTGACAGCACTGGGGCTCAGAATGTTTCATCAACACGCCTTCATATCCTCGGAGCTCTGGCGATCTACCCATTTATCTGCAGATTTAGGTTAAAAACATATAGATTCTGGTTGCTACTCGGGTTGAAGGACCCAAAGCATTTTAGATTGTCATGTATGGCACCGTGAAGACTGAAAAAAAACCCAATAATGGCGTTCCTTGCCAAGACATGTGGTGACAGTGTCATAAGCCTGTGACTAAAATGCCCCCCCCCCCCCCCCCCCCCCACGTTTCTCCCAGGAAAGCTGATCGAGTCTGGTGAGTTTGAGAAGAACCTGTATGGGACGAGTACAGACTCGGTGAGACAGGTCATCAACACTGGAAAGATCGGTGTGCTCTGTCTGCACACGCAGGTTGGTGTATACACACACACACACACACACACACACACACACACACGACTGAGCAGGGTGGCATGAGGTAAAAAGGTGGAGGTTGAATCCTAACGTCTTTGTGTTTGTGTGTGTGTGTGTGTGTGTGTGTGTGTACAGGCTCTAAAGGTGCTGAGGAGTTCAGACTTGAAGCCTTACATCATCTTCATAGCTCCGCCCTCCCAGGAAAGACTCCGAGCCCTATTGGCTAAAGACAACAAGAACCCTAAGGTTCCTGTCCAACTGTTTACACTCGCTCAAAGATAAACATCACCCGTGTTTACAGCTCTAAAGTGTTCAGTGCTGCCTCACTAACGTGTGTGTGTGTGTGTGTGTTGTGGACAGCCCGAGGAGCTGCGGGACATCATCGAGAAAGCCCGGGAGATGGAGCAGAGCTGCGGCCACCTGTTCGACGCCGTCATCGTCAACACGGACCAGGACAAAGCCTACAACGAGCTGCTCCGGCTCATCAACAAACTGGACACTGAGCCCCAGTGGGTGCCCTGCTCCTGGCTGCGCTGAGCACACACACACACACACACACACACACACACACACACACACACACACCAGTCGTAGAGTACACACTTCTAGACCTGTAACAAACTGGAACCTGAAATGTTGTGTGAGAGTTGGGGCCACTGTTAACTACTGAGAGTTTTGAGAGTTTCAGTGTTCGGAGATAAAAAGTGAAATATCACAATATTGCAACCTAATGTCACAATATTGTCAGATAGATTCCTAATTTTACAAACACAATCTTATTATAAGACGACTCAATTCCGCGCGGCAGTCATAATGTTGGGAGATGCAGTTTTACAAAGTCATAATACTACAAAATAAAGTTGCGGTGTTCATAAAAACCGTGCGAATAAAGTTGTGATTTCAATATTTATATGTAATAGAATCAAGAACAAAGTCATAGTGCTTCGGGGATGCACTATGATTATTTTGAGAACACAATGCTGCATGTTAACTACAACTTAATTCTACAACTCGTAACATATACAACATTTTATAATAGAAAATATATTTTTGTCGTAATGCCATGACTTTTTTTTTTTTTTTAACTACAAAATAACAGCGTCATTCTCATAATTGGAGCTGTTTCTTGTGATATTCGGACACTCTACGACGAATCACAACACCCAGTTTATCTTCAGAATAACAACTTTATTCTCAGCATCTCATAAAACCTCATCAAAGCTGCGAAATTACAAATGTATCGCTGAAAATATCATGACTTCCGGCTTTATTCTCACAACATTCCCGACGGTTTGTCTCGGAAAAATCTCGCCGCGGAGCTGCAGAGATTCGGCGTCTTCTAGAATGTATTGACCCGCTGGCACTGGTATCGATGAGCACGTACAATGTAAACCTTTTTGTGTCCTGAAGGGGGGGGGGGGGGGGATCAACGCTGATCCTGGATGGTGCCTAACTGGTCCACAATGTTTTTATTCCGCAGTGGAATTTAAATGACACTCAGTGAGACCAAAATATGGACCTCTTTTTTTTTTTTTTTCCCTCTTTTCGTTCGGTCTGTTTTACTTTTAAGAGTTCCTCTCTCGCAGAATCGTAGTGCCTCATTGTGACGACTTTCTGCTGTGATCATTTCAAGTATTTAAATTATGACAGTCAAAACGATTTTTCACTTCTTTTTTTTTTTTCTTTTTTCTTTTTTGCAGTGCCAAGAATCAATGTAAACATTTGATTTTGTGTTTTGTTTAGTTTTCTTTTTTTTTTTTTTAATCGAGCGACTCGTTGGGCCCGAGCACGACACGTGAACACATGAGGCCCCTGTGAGGAGTAAATGTGAAAATCACACACACACACACACACACACACACACACAGAGGCATCAAGTAGAAATGTAAATCCACACTGAGCCACCGCGTTTTGTTGCTATGAAGAACACTCACACACACCCAAACGGTGCATTAGATGCCGGCTTTCCTTTGCAGCGGGGGAGTCTGGCGATGAATGGCCTGAAGCTGCAGCCGACCGACCGACCGACTGACTGACTGACTGACTGACTGACTGACTGACCGACTGACCGACTGACTGACTGACTGGCTCGCCTGTTAAAATGTACACTATTGCAATAAACACTAAAATAAAGGACACAGCACTTGCTCTTTCCTGGCTGTTTTTTTTTTGTTTTGTTTTGTTTTTGTGGGACCGACACACGACAGACTCTCTCGTCAGCCGGCTCTTCCTGTCCTGTCTGATCACACTTGAGTAGAAATGTCCTCTCGGCCGGAGCCCTGACGGTTTCGAGGGTAAAGAAAATGTTGTTTTTTTTTGTTTTGTTTTTTTAGTTAGTCACATCGGCACATGATGCTGAACTTATTATATAATTAGTGTGTTTGTGTGAACGGATGTGTGTGTGTGTGTGTGTGTGTGTGTGTGTGTGTGCCTGTCTTTGAAGACGGTGAAGTATTATTATTATGACCTGAAGTAGACCTGACACCATATCACTGTTAATACTGGGTAGAGCCTTTATATATTTGTAATATTAAAAATAGATTTATGAAGTCCAGAATGCACCAATAGGATTGCCTCCCTGCCATTGGTCCAGGAGGAAGAGGGCAGGGGGGGGGGGGGGGGCGGCTAAGTGAAATTAACTGTATTGAATGTGAAGTTAATTGACGCCACTTCTTGTTTATCAAACACCACTTCTTCCTGAGAAAATCTGCTTTTTGTATGAATATTCACAATGAATAAATAAATAGACGACCGATAGAAAACGACTGGCTGACGTTTCTTCAATTATGCATTAATAAAGTGACATTCTTGCTGGCTTTTCTGGGGCTTTCAACCGCATACCACGGTCTTCATCAGCTGAATGGAACAGGCGTCGATGTCATCCTAACTGATGCTCAGCTGTTCCCACTTGCACTGTCCACGACGGGTAGAGCCTCCATGGTCGACACCTTTACCTCCACCCAGTGTTGAGTCCCCGAAAGACGCTGTAGCTACACGTATGTTGCATGTCGCGCGTCGCAGAACGCCCCTCCATTTGTTTGGTTGCGGAACATGTGACTTTTCTAACCCTGCAGTAGTTTGCAACCCAGAAAACTCAGCTTTGAGGCAACCCTTCAACAAGGCCACAAACAACTGGACACACGTCAAGTTGCACGAAATCCTAAACAATATACATCTTATCAGAAATGAATTGTTACAGGTTAAAATATTAGCTACTACTACTTTTTTTTTCTTACTGATATTTTTCATCCCAAATTTGGAAGATATGACACCATTATTTACAACGTGATGATGATGGGTTGTGTTTTTTTTTTTTTTGGTTTGTTTTTTTAGGAAAGAGGTGGAGCCCCCACCTTCTCCGCTCAGGAAGGTGGGGGCTGTATAAGAGCACTCGCAATCAGCCAGCTCGGGTTTGCCTCCTGTTGCAGAATAAACTCTATCGCACTGAACGCTGATCATCTCCGGTTGAGACTCCAGCAGCTATACAGCCGTGTTGGTGAAGAGGTCCAGACCCTGAACCTGGACTTCTGACCTCCCGACAGTGTGCAACAACTACATGCTACAGACCTACTTGATAACTAATTATTAGCCGTTATTAGTTACAACCCCAACAGTCCGGAGACTGAGAGTGAGAGTAGACCTGACACCACGTCACTGTTACCACTGTGTATTCATATATTTGTATATAGAACCCCCCCCCCCTTCTCCAGTGTGAAAGCTGATCATGCCTGTATACTGAGGGACAGCTTAAATAGTGGTGGGGGGGTGTAGTAACACAAAGAAGCCACAAGGTGGCAGGTTATTGAAGCCATGTGTGCTCTTTAAAGTGGGACAGCAATGTCCTACACTCTCCTAGATCCACCACGCCAGGGTAAAAAAATAAAGGCTCTGTGTTTTCAGAAATACTCCACTTTCTTTTGCTCAAAGGAAGCAGATCTGTGTGTATTTCTTTTGCAACTCTTGCGTGGGCCGCATGTTTGTTCTGGGGCTGCAGTTTCCTGTCTTGATCATGCCAAACCCTGGATTTCAGCAGAGCCTCCCAAAGAAATGACTTTGACGCATTTCCACTGGTCTGATCCACACTCCACCCCTCCACTCCTCCATGTGTAAACCCCCCCCCCCCCCCCCCCCGTCGCACTGCACTGAGATCAGCGTCGGAAACACCTTGCTCCAATCTCCCATGAAATTCCTCTGTAAAGGTCAGGGGACCTGGGACGGGGCCAGAGGAACGTGTTTACCAAATGGGTTCACTTTACAAGGTGGCCAGCAGTCTTCATAAAATGTCCAAGACTCCATCAAAAGCACAGTTGTCACATAGGAAACCACCAGCACCTACTCAAGCACAGCTTCATCATCCATTCCCTGAGTGATTTGTGTGTGTGTTTTTTAATTCATTCCATGTCACCTGTTACTTTTGCATTTAGTCTTTGTGGACTTTTAAACTGAGCTGATCTTTGGTTTCATTTTCAACCTGTTTGAAGAGCAGTCAGAGATGTTCAAGGCAGAGCAAGATGCTGACCCCCCCACCCCTCCCCAAACCTACTTGTGGTTGTCGGCTTAAAGGGAAAGTTCACCTTAAATTAAAAAAAAACTTCACCTTACACGTTTTTAATTCCTGTCCTGGACTGCAGTTTATTATTATTATTATTATTATGATTTTTTTTATATGGGTTGTTGTTGCAAGATGATGACGTCTGTAGAAACCCATTCACCATCAGTCCCCATGGCTGGTATTGCTTGGGAGGCAGTGGCAGCTTTTGTTTGGAGGATGTATTATTCATTCTGGCTTGTTCCAAAAGAAGCAGGATTCTGCTCAACTTCCAGAGCTAGAGAGGAAAATGCGAACCTGAAACAAAGAAGGTCAGGCCATAATTTGAAAGAGCTGGCCCCAGTTGAAATTCAATTCATTAACCTCTAAAAAAAAACTTTGAGTCAGGGGATAGATGAGGGACACTTCTCTAACCCTGCCTAAACTCAACAGCGAGCAACAAGAATACCTTGAAAAAGCCATTACAGGAAGAGAGTCCCTCCAATGTCCTTCAGAAGAATTCCATTTAGAAGTCCCAGTTCCAGGGCTTGTGCTATGGCCACACTGGCTCACTGACGTTGCTTACTGGAACATTTAAATGGAACTGAACCGTATTAATGTAATGGAGTTACACCTGTGCTGTTAATACTATGACAAGCAAAATGTGATAGGAATATATGGTCAAATTGTTGCCTTACAAGATGCATTTACTGTTAACACAAGATCAAACTAACCATGGATGGAACAGTAATTAATATGGCAGTATGTCAAGATAATGCACATTCTCATCCACAATACTGTCGATGCGCTGCACACTAAAATCGCTATACAGCCATGGTTATTTATGGTTATCGTTTGTAATCCGTTGTAAGAAACTCAATTCTGCAAAGACTACAAAGGAAAAAAAGTAATTAAAACGTTACTTACTTGACAACTCTCACTACATTACCTAACTGACGAAAATCCCCCAAAAAAGTCCAAATAAAAAAAAAAAGTTCGTAGGACTACGGACGCTCACCATCTTGTTCCATTTAAGGTCTTTGGCTGGTTGATTCTGTCTGGCGATGACGTCAGACTCAGAGGAAGCGCAGCCAAATTTCTGCACGGTAATTGGCTGATTTGTGACTGAGGGCAGGAACCGCGCTTGGCGCGGTAGTGGATTGGTTGCCACCCCTTGTCAATCAACCCTTTGGTGTCGCTGGTCAGGTTGATGGAGAGGAGAGGAGAGAGGCACGGAGACGTGGTGGGGATGTAGCAAACAACGGAAACAACTACTTTAACGCACTTTGTTCTCCTCTATAGTGCATTTTTTACTCGTTTCTACTCTGTTTACGTTTCCTCTCTCATTTCACGGCAGTTTCGCCGCTTTGCGGTCCGAGTTGTGTCTCCTGGCAACGCGAACAACTGTCCTGCGAAGTTTGGATCAAGTGTTTTACCTTCAGCCGGAAAATTAACTGGATATATTTACCCGCTAAACCAACGGGACGGAGTCAGCGGTGCACATGAGCGTTTGTGGGAGTGTTTCGAACAGTTTTTTAAAATTAATTTTAACTTGTTTTTTTTATTTTAAACCCTGTGTTTAGGGAAACGGGACAGCGCGAGACAATAGTAGTGCGAGAGAGTGAGATAGAGAGCTCGTGCAGTGGGGGATCGATGCCTCGCGGGGGCTTTGTTCTGCCCCGTGTCGAGACCTACCGCGAGCCTGCGGCGGACATCGACTGACTGACCGGTGGATTAATGATTGTTTGGTGATTGGTAAGCCGACCGGGGAGCCGTTGGAACCGCCATGGACGTGACTCTGTCCGAGTTGCTGGCCACTTTCATGGAGTCACCGCTGGTGGTGTGGGTGAGTTGGAGGTGCACGCGCGCGCACAGTCGTGTGCGGAGGATGCTCACGAGCTGCTGACCCCTGTCTCGCGTGTTACTCTCTTGTCTTCTTTTCTTCTGCTTTACGAGAGCTGACCGGCGAACCAGTCTAAGAACTTTGACCTGCATTGTGCCGTTCCACGGTAGCTTGCTCACTTGCACTGTTAACCCATTCATTGACACTCTTCAGACGGTTACACTGCAGTGAGGGGGGGTGGGGTGGGGTGGGGTGGGGGGTTCAGAGTAAAAGCCTTAGATTAAGTGATCCATTGGTTGACGTTTCAGGGACTTTCTAAAATGTAGATCTCTATCAAACAGAAAAGTTCATTCTCTGTTTCCTCTGCTTCGCTGGTTACAGCTGCAGTTCTTGGGTCGCCCCTGGTTGTTTTCCTCCCTCTTCATCACCTTTAATACTTGAATAAATACTCATATGTGCACGGGAGACTCAAATATCTCCACTGTTTTTGGGGGATTTTGGCTGTCTCGCTGATGTCCAGTCTCTATTTTCACCTGAGCAAAGAGCACAGCGGCTGCCTCTTACTCACCAGGCAAGGCTTTAGGTAGAGACTGCCCAACTAACTGGTTAAAACTAACTGAAACCAAATCCAGAGCGAAGCAGCATCCTTTAACCCACCCTAAGACATCAGAAATGGATGTATATGTTCATTTACAGGCAGATTTAATAATAATACTTTGTTTTATAGCACTTTTCTGTGTAGTTAAAGATGCTTCACAACATTACAGTAAAGCAAAAAATGTAAGATTAAATTAAATATATTAGTTCCCTTGTAGACTCTGATAGATTCCAGTGTCTTCAGAGTTTGCTTGGGACCCATTTTAATCCTCCCTGTGCCCAATATGGGCTCCCAGCCCAGACTATGACAACCGGCAGAGCAGCCAGCAGGTTATTAACTCTGTGGTACTTCCTGTTTCCCTGTAACCTCACGTCCTGTTGACCTGACCGGTCAACCAACAATTCCCCCTGTCTTTGTTGGACACGGACACAAACGCAGTGCACACAGTACATAGGCGACACGGGGCAACTTTCACCTGACTAGTTATGACTCTCTGTCTTTCGTTCCCTTTCTCTTCGTTTGAACATCCAAGGTTGCAGAAAGCTAAACTCTTAATCCCCGACTGCTCCAGTGGAGTTGCTCAGTGGGCAGCAGATCAGACTGTGGTTGTACTGGGCAGCTTCCAGCTGGGTCACTGTGTGAGTGTGTGCAAGGCGTTCCTCAAAAAGAAGGTGCTACTCTCGGCAAAAAAACCCCTCTGAACACAACCGTTTGAATTACTATTAAATATGCTGTATATGGCATTTTAATGCAAGCATAGCTCTTAAAGGAAAGGTTTGAATTCTCAAAACAGTACTGGTATGCCCATATGTACATTGAAAGGGTTACTGGTCACTGTAATTGTTCCTGCTGTCCATACTGGCCATAAAGAGATCCCTTCCAATGCAATTTTATATATAAGTAAAGGGGGTGGGGGGTCCACAGCCCTTTTTCTGTGCAAAAATGTATTCTAAAGTTTAGCTGAAGCTTCAGCAGACTGAGTTCATCAAATCAAAGTTACTGTGACTTTTTAGAACCAAAGTTCTTCTTTGTGTTACTATCCCTCTGCTGCAGCTCAGCACAGAAACGCTCGTCAGTGGAAGCACAAGGAGGGATTTTCATACCAAAAAGACTAACTTTGGAAGACACCCAGTTGAAAGGAAAAAAAGGGAGTTTTCGGTGGACGTTTCTAAGTGCCATGTAGCTGACTTCTCTTTCCGTCCCTAGGTGCAGACGTTGGGCCCTCTGGGTTCACGTGATGACGTAGGCTCAGAGGAGCGGGTCAACATGTTCATGGAGCTGGTGGACGGCGTCTTCCTGCATAAGATCATGACACACATGTAGGTAACACCACACAGAGGAGAGTTTCACGGTCATTTGCGTGAGTCCAAAAAGAAAAAAAAAGGTTATTTTGGTGTGGATTTTTTTTTGTGTGTGTGTGTCTGGATTGGGTATATGAGCGGTAAGCAAGTTAATCCAGTATTTCCTGTGTGTGTGTGTGTGTGTGTGTGTGTGTGTGTGTGTGTGTGTGTGTGTGTGTGTGTGTTCGTTCATGCGACCACATCCTGACTCGCTGGTTTCAGGTTGTAAACGTCACAGCCAGATGTGCTGCTGAAGTCTGCATTAAGAAGAAAAGCGGGGTGTAAGAGAGTTAGATCATTAACGGTCCCTGTAGAACTGAACTGCTGCAACTGTGGTGCAGCGGATTGAGTCCGTGCATATTTAGCCACTCGATCTCCGGACACAAGCAGTCAAAAAGCTGGCACTGCGTAGATAGAATTACAAATATGAAGGCAACACTAACTGACACAGGACATAAGCACATTTCAGACAGCAGAATGTGGTTTTGCTTGATACTGATACTTCTTATACTATAAGTATGTTGTGACAATATCCAGGTTTTGTAAATATGACGTGTATGATATATATGCAAAACCCCCAGCATGTCCAAAGTGTTTAGATGATGATGGTGGCGTGGCGTTATTACTCTCTTATTGTCAACAGATGCCATGAAAAGACCAAAATCAACAATGTGTTAGTCTGGGTCTAAATAGCGTCTAACTTCCCTACCCTGTCCGTGGCCCATTGGTTCCTGTGTTATCAGTCCATCATCAGGTCAAAATGTTCATTTGTCCAGTTGTTTGAACTACAAAGCTACCTGCAAAGCTAATGCGATTCCCCGTCAGCCTCGGCTGCACCTCGTGTTAAGTGCTAATTAGCAAATGTTAACATGCTAAAACTAAGATGGCGAAACACGGCAAACATCATACCCGCTGAACATCAGCACGTTGGCATTTTAGCGTGCTGAAGTTAGCATTTAGCTCAAGGCACCCCTGAGCCCAAGTACAGTCTCACAGAGCCACTGGCAATGGCTAGTTTACTCAGTGAACCCGAATAGCTCAGCAGCAACAATGAAACATACATACTTGTGTGGTATCTGAATCATCTCCCATCCAGACGGCCCTCTGTCCCCCCCCAGTCAGACCACATGTTCATATGTTATTGTCTTCAGGAACAATGATAATCATGCTATTGTTCTCTGCACACTGAATGTAGGCTGGGCTAACTGTGTGTGCGTGTGTGGGGGGGGGGGGTGATTAGGACTTGGTACGGGTTTATGGGAAAGTGGGTTACAGGAGGCCAGGATGGAAGAGCCATGAGGAATATTAAAGGAAAGCCACTCGGAGACAGTTTGTAAATCAGTCAGTCAGCTGTTAAATCAGTCAATTGGCAAACCTATTATTCTCTCTGACCGTTCAGAAGCTAAGTACTGAGCCGGGGAGAAATTTGCAATCAACTTGCAACTCAATGTGGGAATCTTTAATTGACAGCATTGAGTGACTTGTTGATTAGGAATAAAACTGAATAAAGTGTCTGAAATATTAGGCAGTGTGAGGATTATTTTCTGTCACATATGACACACAGGACTCCGGTTTGAACAGAACACGTTTCCAGGAGCTCATGTGGTAAAGACCCCATCTCAGTGCTAGCCCAGCAAAATGATAGTGTGTTTTCTGGCCTCTCTATGTTTAGAATAGTTTCCATTCGAGCTGAATTGAGCTCAGACAGCAAACGGACGTCATGGCAGCCACGGTAGGTCAGCCAGGCAGCGTTACACACCCCCTGTTCACATGCAGATCAGTCTGGCACGGGCTGACGTGACTTGATGCGGGCATAAATCCCTCTCCAGCGCACCCTGCACTTGGTGTGTGTGTATGTGTATAATGATCTTTGTCTTAAATAGCCACAAGTAACATCAATCTAAGCGCTCCCGTGGTGTGTGTGTGTGTGTGTGTGTGTGTGTGTGTGTGTGTGTGTCTCCATAGTGACCCCAGCCCAACCAATCAGAGGCTGAACAAGAACGTGAACAACGACCTGTCGCTTCGCCTTCACAACCTGACCGTTCTCACCAGACACATCAGGGCGTACTACCAGGTATACACACACACACACACACACACACACACAGTGCTAATGGTGTGTTGACAGACTACAGGAACGTTCGCGGGTCAAACTGCACTGCAGTAGCCAAGCAGCAGTCCAGATTGTCGTTATGGTATGTGTAGGAGATGCAGCTGTATAACTGTATCCTGAGCTGATTGGGGGGGGGGGGGCGTGCAAGCCTGTGTCTGTGCGTGTAGTTTGTCTATTAGTCAACATCACTGTCATGTGTGTGTCTTCTCACATGTTTATTTCAGCTTGGATGTTACAAACATGAACAGGCCCTGCAGGCAAACACACACACACACACACACACAACACATATACATGCTCATATACATTCCTCAACCACGTGAGTGTGTGCGTGTCATCAGCTGTATTGATGATGGTAAACATCAGGACGGGTCAACCTTGAACCTGCTGGCCAATCATTCTTTAGTTTTTTGGGTTGACAAGTGATCAATACTAGCAGGAAGTAACACAGTACGGCCAGATGACTGGGAGCAAATGTCAGGCTCAGTGAGGCATTTTGTTAGTTTGATAAAAACATATTAATATCGAACGCTACACTCCTAGACTTTTTGTCTTGTCTTCTTTAATGTTTGATTCAACTCACACTAAACGCTTCCAAAAACTTCATAAAGCAATAAAGGAAAATATTACCAGAAATGGTAAATAGCATAATCCACTTCTCCGATGTTCTTCATGCTCAGTGTGTCATTTTCACAGCTGCAGCTCATACTAACTAACTAAAAGGCTTTAGAGAATGTATGCAAAGTAGCTTCCTATTTAGAAGTATAGTATACGTTGAATCTCAGTATGTTTGAGATGGATTTAGCGTCTCGCTGATGCTCGGGACGATCTGATACCCCTTAAGCTTTTATTGGGTTAAGGAGTGGAGATAAAGAGGGTTACATTTAGAAAACAACTGGGGACTAGTGCTATATAAATGCTTCTGCTTGTATTACCATGAGACCTGAACACAGCACATCAGACAAATAGCTACTCATTTCAGAGAAAAATGGACAACTTACACAGCTAGTGGTTTGTGGCGTAGCAGTGGACCAGCAGTGATCTCGGGCCTCGGTTCAGTAAAAACTGGAGAAGTTGAAAAGTAGCATGGACTTCTGAGATGCTGAAAATACTCTCAAATCAAAGGACTAGCTTTTTTTCCTGCAGCTTTCAAAGCTGCAGAAGGCCGTGAGATGTGCTTGACACACGACTGACATGATCCTCGAGCCCTACCAAAACAAAGACGGCCATTTTTTTTTTTTTGGTTCATGGTGCCGCAGAACAGAAAGTGTCTCAGATAATACAGAATACTGTGTGTTCTTCTGTGTGTGTGTGTGTGTGTGTGTGTGTGTACACTCTGTGAAGTGGGTCATTCTGGGCAGTATGGGGTTAATCTGTCCATGATGGTTAATCTCTAACCACAGACAAACACCCTGGCCTTAACATACACTCAGCCACACACACGTGCATGCACACACACCTCACAGTACGACCTCAAGTCAATGAGTTATGAGCCTCAGAGTGCGTCTTTAGTGTAGGATCAGCTGCATGAACAACACACACACACACCCCAAGCTGTTCATAGGGGGCTAGGCGTTGGCTGTCTCCTAATTGGATGTTGTCTCAGCAGACATACATACTGGTCCAGTGAACCCTTCCAGTCTCCCCAGTGACAAAGCACTAACCGTTTGTGTGTGTGTGTGTGTGTGTGTGTGTGTGTGTGTGTGTGTGTGTGTGTGTGTGTGTGTGTGTGTGTGTGTGTGTGTGTGTGTGTGTGTGTGTGTGTGTGTGTGTGTGTCCCTTCTGTTCCCCCTCTATTGTGCAAAGCACAGTAACCTGATATCCCAAGCTGCTGGGTTTTCCGTCTAACTGGTCCACCCAAGTGCTGGAACCAGCACCTGATTAATTGATCCTCAGAAAATAATTGAAAGACATTTTAGACAATAAGAATATCATTGTCATTATTTTGGTGACACTTTCCATGCTAATGATTAGGCACTTATTTAAAAAGAACAGGTTAGATGAATTGATAATGAAAATAACTGTTAGTTGCAGGCTTACTACATTAAAGGGGAAATCGGAAGATGTGTATTCATAGCAGGGCTACGATTAACGATTTAATTATTGATAACTAGTTTGTATTAATTGATAAATTGTCATTAATAGTTTCTTTTTTTCTCCCACTCATTCCGTCTGATCCCAGAGTGTCTGCAATACTTTGACAAAGTCTGAGTGTGTGAAACTCTGGCTTCTGCCAAAGAGATTTTATTGTTGTGTCGTAACTTTAGCAGGACTCTCCCCTCTCACTGCCTTTCTCTTGCCCCTTTTCCCTCTCACTTCACCCCTCCTTGGTTACCGTGGGAACTGCCGTACAAAGCCCCGAGCCTACATGGGATGTTTTGAACTCCATATCCTCTGGCCTACTTCATACACACGCCCACACACACCCACATGCACACACACATGCACACCCTGGCTGAGTGGATTGTAAAAATCAGTGTATGGACTGTGCGTGATTTTTAGATTTTTACCTAACTTAAGTAACTGTGTGTGTGTGTGTTCATCCCCAGCCCTCTTTGAGGGAACAACTGTGGGCTCAGAGACAGCAGAGTGCTAATGTTCCCTGTGTCAACAGAAAACAACACAGAGGAAAGGAAAGAACAAGAGTTACTGTGGAGGACGGAACGAGCCGTCAGTTTCTGTCAGCCGCTCTTGGGAAAACTTCAACCGTCTCTGCCCTCTGAACAGTTTGCTGTGTACCAGCAGAACTGTGCGCGTCAAGTCCACGATTCTCTCCCTGCAAAGACTGATGGAAGCACTACTAGCTATGTTTCCCTCCACACCAGGCAAGCTTTTTGAAGCTGCTGAGTTGAAGCGCGTTAACTCGTTTCTGAATATAAATATATGATAAACTAGTTTGTAAGGGTTTCAATTTTTAAGAAACCAGACTTCAGTGCTACTCTTGATCTATTGTGCAATGAGATTGAACCAAAGTTTTGTTGTTCTGACGTCGGCCAGGGACATTATATTTTCGTCTGCCAGTCAGTGGAATATCTTAAGACCTACTTATAAGATTTCAGTTGAATTAGATGGACATTAGTCCATGGGCCAAGGAATAAAGGACTTGTTTTTGTTGTGCCTTTGCAGATAATGTCACTAAGAGGCTATTTATTGGGCCATTTGTAAAATAGGTTATGTTTTTCCTCATACCTGCCAAACTGGGAGGCACAAAAGCATACTTTTTCTCACTTAAGTTTGATCCCAATGAATACATATGAAATGAAATGAAATGAAATAACTTCAGTAACTTAAAGTCTGACTCACATACAGTTTTGCCCATTTCATCCTTGTATAAAGCCGTAATATTCACAGAAAAATCCTCAGGTTTGGATTTTTAAAGCCCTGAAAGTGGTGGGAAAGTTGTGTTACCCAGCGGCTCCGTTAAAGTCAGATCTGCTGTTAGCTGCCACCATTTTATTGATCTGGGATTAGAAATGTGAGCCCAGTGTGTTAGTGGGCCATGGATTTAGGCCTGTGTGTGTGTGTGTGTGTGTGTTTAAATGGGTCAGTGTAGCAGGCTTTATTGATCCCTTGTCAGTTTTAAGTGTTAGATCCTGCTGGTGATGTTGCTGCAGTGGAATATCTATAGATCTGAGCTATCACTAGTTTACACACACACACACACACACGGTGAAAGTCAGAAAGAGAGCGCATTATGACTAGACATTGACATTTATTGACATGTAACGCAGGTACAGGTGGTATTAGCCAGAGAGAAGAGTGTTAAGTGTATCTGTCTCATCTATAATGAACAGCCAGATAGTTTGCGCCGACCTTAGCCGTGACATTAAGCCGCAGTCCTTTTTCTGAATGGAAACGCCAACCTAAACACAAAAAAACACACTCAATCAAGTGCAAGAACTTTAAGCAGGTGTTGCGTGCTGGCCGATGGGCCGCGGCGCAGTCATATTCCTCACAAAACACGGCCAGAGGAGCCAGAGCTGGGCAGACAAGAGGCCCGGTTCGCTGGTCCTGCTGTGAGTTACACTTCCAATATGTGACACACAAGCTGAACCATGGTTTGTTACATTTGAGTATAGTTACGCAGTCTAGTTCAGTGTTTTGGTTTGTTTTTTAAAGCTACATTTAGAGAGTCTGTTGGCGTGTTTCCCAGTCACTACTGTCACACACCAGGCATTGATTATGGAGCCGAGGGTGACATCATGTTGTACCGGTCAAAGATGATCCTCTGGGAGGTGGCATTCATCACGCCTTTGTAACTGATGGCACAAACAGGATAATGAATTATTCATTTTACACCTATTGGAAAAATTAAAGCTGTAATCAAACTAAATGGCACTCTCATAGCCACCTCAGCGTTGTTTGAATTGTCCCACTATTCTTAGACATGCTAGTGTTACAGAATGCTACATGCTTAGTCTGTTGTCGTGCTAATGTCGGCATTGAGGTCAGACTGAAGAAACCCTTTTGATTCTTCAGATAGCGTGGCCTTTTCTCTGGAAATATTTTTTAAAACAAGCAACAGTGTAAGTCGATATTAATGCACTGGAAAACCAAGAACACGTCGTGCAGTATTTCCTCTCTTATATAGTATATTTGGCGTTTATGGTGGTCGTCCATCTCATCTGCAGTGTGTCTTGATGAAACAAGCTTCCAAGGCTGACAGCGTGTTTCTGCCGAATTCCCTGCCGCGCCTCGAAGATCTGGTAGCCAGCTCACATGTTTTATTCACGCTGTATAGAGCGTGTGTGTGCGTGTGCCTCCTGGCCAGCGTAACAGTATCTGCCGGTATTGCACCACCAGCTCAAAGCTGTCCGTGCAGCTCTGTCATACCTGTGGTGTAAGCCGATAGTGCGCGTTGTCTGCCTGGTTAGCAGATGGCAGTAGAGCAGAGCCCTATGTCTTCATTAAGTTGTTACAGTGACCAGATATACACACTAGCACATTTTCAGAAACACGAGTTTTGATCTCTTTCCACGTTGTGAGAAGGTGTGCGTGTGTGTGTGTGTGTGTGTGTGTAAAACTGTCTGCAGCCCTTCCCTGCTGACAGTCACTTCCCTCATCCTCACTCCCATTAGTACATTTCCCTTCTCCTCCTTAACCAAAGATCATCAGCACGTTTCTATGTGACCTCATTCTCCCGTCACATTTCCTCATCTCAAAGCGACTTGCTTTGGCGAGACTAATAACACCTTTTTGATGAAGACACTTCACCTCTTCCTCTCCTGCGTTTGATTTCATTCGAGTTAAGTTGTTTTTATTTGTGTGTCAAAAAAAGTGTTTTTGTCCCTCTGTCTGGACAATCAGGTGTGTTTTGGGAGTGGGGAGAGGATATTCTGGAATGGAAAGCATTCCCTCCTAGTGGGCTGTTTCTTTCCTGACTCACACACACACACACACACACACACACACACACACAGTCTCTCTTTGTCGACAGCAGGGTGTTTCCTGTTGGCTGCTCGCCTATACACACACAAACATGTAGGCACACAAGTCTGGGTCAATTGGTGGCTGGACTTTGATATGTTCCTACTAAATGGGTTTTGTGGAACTGGGCAGATGCACACTCTTTTTATGTCACAGCAAACAAGCTGCTGTTAGAGTAACAACCACATTGCTTATATTTTGTCTTGCTCATCATTATTATTATTATGCTGGTGATGCTTTTACTTTGTACTTTCCTGTTTCTGTAGGTGGCATTATTCTTTACGTTATAGTCTACAGAAACCAAAATCTCCCTGTGTGTGTGTGAGGATGTCAAGTTGACGCCTAAAACAATGTCAGAAACTGCTCTTGTCAGAGAAAGTTTTTGGTCCTGAGTTCATGCAGTATTTACTTTTTTAAAAAACATTTATGAACTACTGTTTAGGGCCCAACAGATGGCAATACTTACATTATCGGCTGATTTGAGCTTATCACGGATATTTAGGGGAGTGAATCGGCCAAAAAGCTACAAGATAATCACAATACAGAAATGCCAAAGATATGCTATATTGGCCCCTAAATCGGTTTTTGGCCTTCACAAATATGGACCTCAGCCTCAAAAGATCCAGTATCTTTCAGGCTCTAGTTCAAAATGTTTTGGTGATGTTTGAATTGTGACTCAACTTAATGCTTTTGTTTCCCCCAACTGGCTACTGATGGACAGCCTTTTGCACTGTTATTATAATTGTGACAATAACATTTGAAATGTATTTGTTCTTTACCTCTCTGCCTCTACAGGAGACCTTACAGCAGTTAATAGTCATGCCCCTCCCCAACATCCTCTGCATCGCCAAGGATCCCATATCGGGTAACGCACACTCCCAACACATCAGGCCTACATATGACCTCCTTGTCTATGCTTTAATAGAGATGCACTATACACACATGTATCTTCAGTTTCCACGGCCTGCACTGAATGAAGTAAAAGAAAGAAAAGAATATATGTTTCTCCTTCTGCTCGGATTCTGCTGCCGTGACATCATTTCAAACACTGGCCTTTTTGAGCATTTAAATTATCGCTGCAGGAACTGGGGGTAGTTTCTTTTCGCTGCTGATGTTCTGATGCATATCGGACGCAGGATTAGGTGATTAGACGCTTTATTGATTTACTGCTTGATAGTTTTGAACGTTAGGTGGTCATGGGTTTGAAAGAAAATTTGATATATTCTTATTGATCCAATTGCATGTACGTTTTGTAGTCCAACATGTACTCATCTGCAGTGAACCTGCTGTTTCCTGTTGAGATAAACAGATTAAAAGTGTCAGTGTCGTTACATTAACAATGATAAAAAGAGCATGTAGTCTGCAGCGAAAAGGTCAGCTGCAGCATATAACACTGCCTGAGGGTTGAAACAGGCAGTGTTATCAGTCCCCATCAACCTGTAGATCATTCCTTCAAACATTATTAGTGACTTTTATTAACCTCTCCTGTCGTAGTTTTTATTTCCACTTTTCCAGTGTGTTGAAAGGTCTGTATTTTGACATGCAGTTTGTCTCTGTGTTTTGTTTTGTTTTCCAGCTAAGAGCATGGAGGAGATGAAAAGTCTTTTGTTGCTGATACTAGGCTGTGCTGTCCAGGTAATGCACACACGCTCTCTCTCTCTCACACACACACACACACACACACACACACACACACACACACACGCCCAAATGCCGCAGCTTACTGTACCACCCAGTCTCTCCCAGGAAGCGCATTTGCGTCTGTTTAGTTTTGCATGTCTGAGCACAGCCGTGCTGATAGGGCGCAGAGTGGGACTGCATGTGGGTGGGACATACGGGGTCAAAACACACATGGAGTCACGATCCGATGGTTTATATACAGCGGTAACCATCAGAATTATGTCACAGTTTGACGGTTTGTGAGCCATAACAGTTGCTTAAATATTTGGACATGGTAATTAAGTTAACAACAAGTTTGGGAGTGTAAACCAGCAAATTGTGAAATCCATTCCTGGGAACTGTGAATTTAATGTAAGAATTGGCCAGGCATGGCGAGTTCAGAGTTAATTGGGTTACCTGTAATTAAAGAGGAGGGGCTAGTCGTGTGGGAGGTCGAGGCGCAGGTGGTTTCTCTGTCTGTTTGTTGGTTCAGCTCTTTGTTGTCTGTCATTCCCACTTCTCCCGAGGCTCTGAACCCACCAAACAGTTTCAATTCATCTCGCCTTTTTCTTTGCCCGCGGCTATTCTGTTTCTCCCTCTTACCTCCCTTTCTTTCACCCCCCCCCCCCCCCCCCCCCCCGTTGTATCCCTCCCTACCTGTACTGGTTCTACTGGTTCCAGGAAAGAGGAAAGCCACAAGGGAGCGATGAATGGAAAGACGGGAAGGGAGGGGTGGATAAAGCCCGATGAAAATGTTGTTGATGTTGTACTAAATAAGTCTTCCTCCACCCCAGCAGCGCTCAAATAAAACATTTGCCAAACAAATGCGCTTTCTTCGTCAAACTACATTTCCCACCGTCCTCTTCTGTTCTAATGTAATGGCAGAAGAGAGGAACATTAACCACCACAATTCCATCTAAATGTGTTCCCTATTTTGCTGTATTCCCGTTTGTGTCTCAGTGTGAGCGTAAGGAGGAGATGATAGAGAAGATCAAGCTACTGGACATTGAGACCCAAGCTGCCATCGTCTCTCACATCCAAGAGGTCAGTGGAGCACAATCACTGCTAGCCTATAACAGACATACAGCCAGTGATAACTGTGGATCACAAGTTCAAATACTTCAAAAAAACATGTGATCTACAGCTTTTTTCTGGGGCTTTCAGCCACCTCTTAGCCCTCATCAGTGGATGGAGTTTGCTCACTTGTCGTGAAGCGACAAAGTTTATTTCATGTGACCTAAATGCGTATGAAATTTCAAACTAAAACTCGATTCATGACTAAAACCTCAGCCAGAAATATGCATATGGGTTCTTTTCATCAGAGCTATGAAGCAGTGTGTACACATGGTGCTGTTTTTAGAGTATGGCAAGTGTGAAGGGCAATGCACAAATTCAGACATTCCTTTATAAGAAACAGATTAAAACACGATCGGACATTTCTCATTGGATAGACAGAGAAACACTCTGAAGTGGTTAAAGACGTCTTAAGACGCTGTGAAGTGCCTAAGGATCTATGGCAGCCACTTCTCTCGACTAGAAATGGAAGAAAAAAAGACCTAAAGCGCCTAACTACACCATCCAGGCAGGACAAAAGGATAAACCCTTATTGTCCCATCGAAGCCATACAAGCATACATCAAATTAAGTCAATTTAAAAGGGTGATATAGCGATTATACTTGATTATAACCTGTAGTAAAAACAATCTGTTCACACACTTCCATTATAAAAGTCTAATATCATAGCCCATAAGCAGAATGGCCTTCTAACTCTTCAGCCAGATACAGATGGTTTAGTTTCAGTGATTACTACGCTCATTTTTAGCACACTATCTAACTTGATTACAGTAACTCAGAACACATTAAGGACACATAAGATGCAACTTTAGAGTCCTTAAATGTCCATAGGTGCAGATCTTACAACCGCGTACTGGTACAAAACATACACAATTGGTAACGCATTCACTTTGAACGTACGGAAACACAACGATTCAAACAATAATTCACGGGTTGAACATGTCCAACACCAGCTGACGTCAAAGGACAACAACAGCTTGGTCAGCGGTAATCAATTTAAAGACTGCGATTCCTATTTCCAGACAGCTTGGTCATTTTACTTCACCCCCAGCCCTTCACATATAGGCTACAGACGGATCTCCGTTATGTCAAGATCCCGAGGTTTCCAAATATGTCAAACAGTTAAATATACAGTTGCCCTACTTTTATGCAAAGAGGAAGCCACTGCACTATATACAGCCCAACCTATGCTGTATTTTGCACCGTTGCATTGTTTGTGTCTATCTGTTGCAGGTGACCCACAACCAGCTGAATGTCCTTGACCTGTCCTGGCTGGAGGAAGGCTCGGAGCTTGCACACGCAGAGCTGGAACCGCTGTCCCGCAACATGGCTGTGTCGCTACGGCAACTGATTGACCAGAGAGACCAAGCCAGTGAGGTACTGAGACTCGCACACGACAACCACTGCCAGTGCAATCATTATTGTCTACTTTTTATATGATGGATATGATGCAGCTAGTTTGTAGTGTTCAATGAGGTAATTCTGTTTCAGAATCCACTTGAACACACTAATAAATATATTTATCAAATTTAAAGATAATAAAAGTTGGCAGAAGTCCGCTCGTAGCGTTATTTCAATGGGAAAAGAATTAAACCTGAATTTAGCAAAAACACTTCTGCCTTCCAGGTGATCGTGGATCTGACCCAGGAGAAGGACTACCTGGCCAGCCAGCAGCCCCAGGAAGGGTGCAGGAACCTGGGCATGGGTCCTGGAGGCGCGGGAGTGAATAACGGCGGCTCCGCTGCTGCTGTGTCGGGGCTGACCAAAGAGGAGAAGCAGCATCTGTCTGTGGAGCTCGCCGATACCAAGGCCAAGCTCCGCAGATACAGACAAGAACTGTGAGCCTTTTTACAACTTACCGCTGCTCTGATATTTCTACGTTACCAACGGATCGTATGACCACCTGTAATGTGAAAAAGAGTGTCGTTCATAGTGACAGCTCGCAGAAAGTACTCTTCCCACGTGGCTGAAGCAGCAGCTCACAGTCCAAAGCGTTCCTGTGGGTGTCGCTGGTTCGAGGCTGAATTGTGGTGATGCAGCTGGAAGTCATTATACATCCAACATAGCTTATTATGCTGTCGAGCTCTGACAGATCTGTAGTGTAATCACATGGGGGAATCCATCCATTTGGAGATAAACCATACACCCCCCCCTTTACACACAGCATTCTGCAGAACACTCTGTCTAGATTCTTTTACCTAGCTACATTAAAGACTTACAGTAACACGTCTCATTACTGTTAGTTGTCCAACTCTTCAATTACTATCAACCTATATAGACATTGGCAGGGTGTGGGGCTGATTATACAACATAATGACAGGTTGTAACACTTTGAATTGAAGCTGAACTGTTATTTGTGTATTTGTGTGTGTGTGTGTGTGTGTGTGTGTGTTTTGCAGGGAGGAGAAGACAGAGCAGCTGATGGATTCAAAACACGAGGTGGAGCGTCTGGATCAGGAGTCACAGAAACTGAAACAAGAGGTCAATACCCGTTTCTAACCAGTAGAGTCAGATCTATATGACAAGAGGAAAATGATGGGGGGGAAAAAAGCTGATTGGTCTGCACGGTTTGTGTTTAAGGCTGGGGATACACTACACAATCTTTGTCTGGATTCTCCACAGGGTTTTGTATTTGATTGGTAGAAATTCATTAATTGTACTAGGGATGGTTCAATAGCAGTACAATGGTACAATACGCAAAGAAAATGAAATGGAAATGGATTGTAGTCTATACAGTTGATACTGATCCATTTAAAAATGACTTTTAACACGAGTGGCACAGTCCTGCTGATGGGCTTGAGACATCATTGGTTCTTATAGTTGCAACATAACACTATAATGAGCTTTTACTACCGAAGGAAATGTAGTTTGGATAGTTTTATTGGTTAGTAGAGTAAAACAAAACAAAGCACACACTACAAGTGTTAACATGCATCCATTTGTTATTTTTTGTAGTTTTCAATTCAATTAGATTCAGCTTTGTTGTCATGTTATGCCTTTTGAAAAGCAACCCAATGACGCAGATCTAAATCCTGAGTCCGCGCCCCACCCCCTCTCCCCTCCCCTCCCCAGATCCAATCCTTGGAATGTATGAACAAATTAAGTTATTGGAAAACAATATTAATGTGTGTGTGTGTGTGTGGTTCAGAACCAGTCGCTGTCCTGTGAGGCTCGTTCGGTCAGAGTGTACCGGGACGAGGTCGACTCCCTGAGGGAAAGAGCGGGCCGGGTCGACCGACTGGAGACTGAACTGACCAGGTGTAAAGAGAAACTCAACGATGTTCACTTCTACAAGACCAGAGTGGAGGTACGAGCACAGCTTCACACTACACACCAATACACACTTAATGACAGACTATATGCTATCTTGGGTACGATCTCTTAAGGTCCATTGGATATATTCATTTAACGTGGCAGTGCTTTTCATAGTTGTACATAATTGTCATGACCTGCTACTTGCTGTGTACTTAATTAGGGCTGCAGGCCACACTGCGCAGTTTGCACATGAAGTGCAATATGACTCGCCCAGAACAAGTGGCCCCCGTCTGGGTCAACGGGTTTAAGCTTGAATGCCGATTCCCAAAAAAGATTTCAGTTACATTTATCCATACATGTTTAAATGATTTTCAGTATATTTTTGTTGTCCCACATTGTACAAAGTCACATTAACTATAGTTTTCTTAACTATGTTTTGTCACAATATGTTCCACTGCTGAGTGTTGTGTTTAACAGTGATCATCTGCTGCTATAGTTAATATACCTGGTACACCTATACACTTTCCACAGGATCATAATCTCTCATTTGCCACCATATGCTTAGTGTTATTGACATGCATAAACCTTTCAGCTGACAGAGGAGACATAAACACACTATGATGGCAGGCTCACTTGGCAGCTGGCAATGGCAGTCCACTCAGCGGTATGTGTGTGTGTGTGTGTGTGTGGGTGGTCATTCAGGAGCTTCGCGAGGACAACCTGACTCTGATGGAGACAAAGGTGCTGTTGGAGGAGCAACTGTCCGCCTCTAGGGGGCGCTGGGATAAACTGCACACGTTGGAGAAAGACAATCTGTTACTACGAGCTAAAATACACGACCTGGAAATGGTACTACACTATCCCTCTGTTATGTGTTATTGCCATATAGTAATACAAGTTCTTGTTATTATCAACAATTCAAAATATCGTGTATGCATTTTATGATGACATGAAAGATCATTTTGAAAGATGATATTGCACCCTTAGTTCAATAGTATTGGTATTAAAAGTGCTCAGGTTTTATGTTAGGTTCGCTGATCTTGTGTGTGTGTGTGTATGTGTGTGTGTGTTGTGCAGGAGAGGGACAATGAACGTCAGAGGTTGGAGGAGCTGGTGGAGGAGAACATGCTGCTGGAGATTGGACAGAAACAGAGTATGAACGAGTCGGCTCACCTTGGCTGGGAGCTGGAACAGCTGACCAAGAACCATGACAACACTAACACAGAGAGTAAGAATGCGCGTTCTGTCCATTATGTTCTGAAATATGTATTTGCTTATTTAAAATGATCCCCATTAGCAATCAGCTACTTCTTCCGGGGGTCCACACCTGGCATATAATACATAAAACATTACATTCTGAACTTTAATTGCATTAATGTTTATAGAATTGCATAAATATAAATTAATAGCATAAGTATACATTAAGATAGATCAACCTGTGCATATGTTTAGGTAGAATACTATTTAAAAATCTATATGTAGATGTAGAAGATTAAAAAGAGAGTTATACAACTCATATGAAGTGAAACACAAACCTCTGCATATTCCTTTTAAAGGATGATTTATGTTTTATTAAACGGATATTAAGGAGTAAATTATTCCAGTTTGTCATTATTAAGTATTTTTCTCTGCCGCAGCTCGGAAGTCGCTGGTCCATGAGCTGAACGAGTGTGTTTCCAGTCGGGTGTTGAAGCTTGAGAAGGAGAACCGGGAGCTTCAGGCCTCCATAGAGAGACTGAAAGAGGATAACCACCTCCTGCAGGAGCAGCAGCTCCACACCCAGGAGCTGGACAGGGAGAACCAAAGCCTCAGCAAGAAGGTTCGGGGCCTGAATGTGGACATTATGGCTTAACACAGACTGGGTCTACAGAATATATCTATATCTGAATTTTTATTATAAGAACAGATTAAAATGTTTCTATTACTTGTTACTTAGGTTTTTTTTTAATTGCTAATAACTATACTACCTTTTATCTTGTTTTCTTTGTTGTTTAGTTGGAGCGTCTCCAGGGTTTATTGGACCAGGAGAGACTGACCAATCAGGACATGGAGTCGTTGGGAGAGGAAATATTGAAGGAAAAACAGAGTCTGGAGAGAGAAATACACACTCTGAGGGCAGAGAAAGACAGACAGGTAGTTAACACACAAACACACAGGCACACACACTCAGGCAAGACATTGTTATGTGTGTTTTTTACAAGACACCAAAATACCACTGACACTCGGCTCCCCTCGTCCTGTCCAATCAGATCTCTGAGTTGGAGAGCGAGAAGCAGCACCTCTCCGATGCGGTGGCGTCCCATCAGGAGCGCGCTCAGTCGAACAGCGAGGCGAGGGTCCGCGAGGTGGAGGCAGAGAACCGCCTGCTGCACCAGAACATCACCGACGCCAGCTCCCGACTGGCCAGCTCCGAAACCCAACTCAAACTAGCCAATGAGGAGGCCGAGAGGCTGAGGGAGAGGGCGGGGCGGTGTGAAGAGGTGGAGAGAGAGGCGGCAAGGCTGGAGAGGAGCAGGGACGCTCTGAACAGAGAGGTTATGAAAATAGATTTTACATACACACATATATTTATGTGTGCTGTTCTTCATATTAAAAGCTAACTGAATTGATTCAAAATAACTTACTTCACTATTTTACCTCCAGGTGGCCTCTCTGCGTGCATGCAGCGAGCGGTCAGAGGATCTCGAGAAGCAGATGTCCTCCCTGGAGCAGGAGGTGCACAGGCTAAAACGGGAGGCAGAGGAGGCCCAGCGGGAGCTGCAGCGACTGGGGAGGCAAGAGTCGGACAACAGCCTGCTGTCGAAGGAGAACCTGGACCTGCGCTGCTCCCTGGAAAACCTGCGCTCCTCAACCGCCCGCCTGGCCACCCTACAGGAGGAGCATAAGGAGTCGCAGAGAGAGACACAGGAGCTGCGGAGGAGGCTGGAGGAAGCCAGAGAGGAGGCACAAGGAGAGAGGAAGAGGGCAGAGAGGCTCGAACTGAACGTGGCGGCTGTGAACCAGGAGAAGCATCGCTTAGGGGAGGAAATGCAGCGGAGCAAAGAGGAGAGGGAAGAGGTGGAGAGAGAGACGGGGGAGATGCAGGCCAGAGAGGAGGACCTGAAAAGGGAAGTAGAAGAACTGAAAGAGGAGCGCAGGAGGCGGGAGGAAGTTGACAAGGAGAGGAGAAAGCTGCAGTTGGACCTGGAGCAGTCGGAGAAGGGCAGGAAGCACCTGGAGAAGGAGAGCTGGAGGATCAGAACGCTGCTGGAGGGTAAAGAGGTAGAGCTGGAGGAGAAAGACAGGCGACTGGCTACAGTGGAGAAAGAGGGCGCGGCTGTGAGCAAGGAAGTGGACCGGCTGAAGGAGGTGGCAGTCAAAGCCAAGGAGCTGGAGAGGGAGAACAAGGATCTGCAGAAGCAGGCGACTATTGACAAGCGGACTCTGGCTACTCTGAGAGAGGTGAGAGGAAGAAGCTTCAAGACTTGTCACACAACAAGTCTTTTTTTTTTTTTTTTCAGCAGATGGAGTCATAGAATTTAGATCAGAACAATTTAAGCACTTCTCCATGTCGGACTAAATAGCAGTTGACAAAATGATTTCACCACAAGGTCCCTTTAGCGGCTGTTTTTGAGCTTTCAGTTGTATCACATGATCCTCAGCAGAGCCAGCATGGATGGAAATTTATACAATTCAGTGATATGATCAGAAACTCCGGAAATGCAAGAAATTGACCTTGTAGCGGATTCTGTTTTGGCAACTAATGTTTCCAAGGTCCAGAGTGAACTCACAATCTCAACAGAATAGTATTGAATAACTCTACAATGAATATGTAACCACTCAGTCCACTATATCAGGTAGATAACAGTAGACGTGCGTGTAGAGTTTCACGTTCGTTTCTTTGTGTGTGCAGGAGTTGGTGTCAGAGAAGCTGAGTGTTCAGCAACAGAGTGTCGAGCTAGAGAGACTCAACGAAGAACTGGAGAAGATCGGACTGAACAGAGAAAAGCTCCTGCAGCAAGAGCACACGCTGGAGGACAGGTAGTTTTCTCTGATGTGCTGCCATTTCGGCCCCATGCGAGGGCTACTCATCAGATTTCTTTTTTTTTTTATGTGTGTGGAAATGAATCTCGGACGGCTGGCTGATCGACTGACTGTCTGTGTACGTCAGCAGGTACAGGCTGCTGGAGTCTCGGCTGGAGGAAACCGTCCAACAGACCATGAAGGTCAAAGAGGAGAAAATCTCTTGTCTGGAAAGGAAAGTAGAGGAGAGCGACGCGCTCAACGCCTCGCTACGCGCTGAGCTAGCCACCGTAAGGACTCCAACTGCCTGACCAAACTATCTAATGTTACCTGATGAGACAATCCTTTTCAATGCTTCACTCACCAATTGAGCGTTGAAATGGGTTGTAATGATTATTTAGATGTGTATGTGCAATCACAAATTATAAGGTGTTGTATTGTAGAGTGTGTTACATTATGTTATTTTTTTTTCTGCTGTAGGCTCGTCAGACGGTGTCGGCACTGCGTCAGCACCAGGAGGAGGAGGCGGAGGAGGAAAACCACAACTCCCAGCAGCGCTCTGGGAGCTGGCGGGGTCAAGGGTCAGCCACTGCCGAACTGCTCCGAATCAAAGATCATCTCATTGATGTAGAAAAGAATGTAAGATTTTCCTTTTTTTTTAAGTCCTGATGTTTCTGTTTTTAATCGTTAAGGTATTGCATATATTTATATTTCTAAATTAATTCTGTATATTCTGAGTATATGTATATTGTATGTAGCACATTTAATGTTCTTTTATACATTTAGTTTTCTAGAATTTACTGCTTTCCCACGATGCACACTACATAAATAATACACGATTAGTTTATTAAATGTTATCTGTTCAACTATTGGACCATCATTGTCACATGAATTACTTGAGGTGCCATCTGGATGTTTTTCTTTTACTAGGCTGAGTCATGAATTGTATTGGTGTCATTGTTTCCTCCAGAGTGCCTCTCTGCAGACAGAGAGCAGCCTACTGAAGGAGCAACTCAAACAGCTGGAGAACCAGAACACATCTCTGAACTACCAGATGGTGACCCTGCAGCGACACACCGCCACCCTGCAGGAGCAGAATTCAGCCTTACACACGCAGACAGCAAAACTGCAGGTAAACAATTCAGTCACGTAGTGTTTTTGTAAAATGGGGCTAATAAGTAACACTTTCACCACGGAGCTCTAACGGATGTCACCGCGTCTTAGGTGGAGAACTCCACGCTCTCCTCCCAGAGTGCATCCCTCATGGCCCAGAACGCGGTGCTGCAGGGCCAAGTCACCGCCTTGGAGACGGAGGTCGAGGCGTGGCAGCGGCAGCGCGAGGAGGCGTGGCGAGCCAGAGAGAGCGTGCTCAGCGACCACGAGCGCCTGCTCAGCGTGCACGAGAGGCAAGCGCACGAGTACGAGCAGCTGATCAGTCAGCACACCGCGGTGAAAGGCAAACAGAGGGCGCTAGAGAGCGAGCACAGGACTCTGCACAGCAAGTAAGTGAATAACATACAAACACTACTAAGTGAGTCAGATGACAAATGGAAGAGGCTCAAATGAATCTAGTTCTCTGTTAAAGTCTCAGTGAAATGGCGATTAGAGCATCTTCAGCTTCCGTAATGGGACCATTTGCGAGTGAAACCGAGCACGCGGGCTGGGTTTAGCTTCCAGAGGAATTTTAAATCAAATGCTTGGGCGTGAAGATGCTTATTTACCATAAGCTTGCAGAAAAAATGGAAGGTAGCATTACTTACTTTAACCAATATGTGATATATTGTTTCTCAGCAATTCCAAACAACGTGGACACAAGCTGGTGTTTAGGAGCTGCGAATCTGTATTTAGGTCACGACTGAATTTGGCCTGTCTAGTAGCTATGCTGTAATCCTAATTACTAGTTGTAGTATCGTTGTAGTAGATTGAGGACTGAGGCAAAGTAACAACATTCTACTGCACAACAGAACTCGAGCCGAGTGTGTAAACAGACGCATGGAGTCACATGAAACGTACACACATTGTATTTTATCACCACCAGTGGCTGTAGGTCACAGCACTATTGATCAGTGGCGGGGACATCAACCAAACACATTGCCACTATCTAACCACAGCCCAACCCTCCTTAACTCACACGGAGTTGCTGTAAATGATTTGTTCCGTCTTGTTACCAGGGCGCTGGACTTGTTTACTCCTACTTGGGCCCACAATGGAGACAGGGCTGCCAATGTTTAACTAGCCAAAGAAATGGAAACTCGTCACTGATGCCAACATGACATCACATTTTACAATTTCAGCTGATGCTCTTATTCCAAGAAACGTAATATTGACGCACCCCTGCTCCCCATTTCACATTTGTGTGTACGTATTTGTAGTAGACGCCATACTCGGCTGCATGCGATCAAAGGTTTGTGTTGTCAGTGTCGCCAAACATAACCATTAGTTAGGCTTGCTCAAGTTGTAACCGCGGACACTATCGAGTAGAAATAACCCCTATGCTCTGTCTTTCTGCAGGTATTGTATTTTGCTGCAGCAGAAGGAGAAATGGGAGGAGCAGGAGGGGCGGGGTCAGAAAGAGAAGGAGGATCTAAACCAAGAGATCCAGAGGAATCGGCTACTGCAGCAAGATAATCTACAGCTAAAAACACAAGTGGACAGGTACTGTATTTTTTTCACACAGAGTCTGTCATGTCTCTCAGCCAAGTCATGGCAAGAATTTATGACTCTGTGATCACCTCTGCGACTACTGCTTGTCAGAACACGTAAGGCCAGTCTGATACGTCAGTATCAACTTTCCCAATCTGCTTAGAAGTTGTTTTCTTAAGGTAGAAGCTTTGAAATGGTTATGTTCAGGTACAGTGTAAGGCCAGAGGCAGAACCTGGGAGATTTTCCAACTACCTGAGTCTGACCCCTTCGGTTTCCCCTTTTTCAGATTGACAGGGAGCCAATCGCAGCAGTCGGAGCAATGTGAGGGGCTCCAGCAGCGCATGAATGAACTCAAGAGCTCATTAAGCTCCGCCCAGTTGGAAGTGAGTCAGTGGATGGCACGATACGACTCGCTAATGGAGCAACACCAGGGCCTGGATCTAACCATGACCAAACTAGACAACCACTGTGAGGTAAACGGGGCCTTTTTATTTCACCATGCTGCCTCGTGGGGATGCATTTGACTAACAAATCCTTCCTTCTTGACCGAACAGCTACCGGCGCAGCAGATATTTTATTTGGTGGATCACCACCTCTTTGATCCTTTCCCAACCAGACTCCTGCGTGTGTGTTTATTTTTTTTTTTTAGCTATTGAGTCGACTGAAAGGGAACCTGGAAGAGGAGAACCACCACCTCCTGAGTCAGATCAACCTGCTGAGCCAGCAGAACCACACACTGCTGGAGAGGAGCATGGAGAGCAAAGAGCTGTATCACCAGGAACAGAAGCTATACATGTAACTGCACACAACACCACACCTGGAATACAAGCCACACATGCAGCTGGCGTACCATAAAACACCTGCACTTATGCAGTATACGCCGCAAGTAACACAAACTATACATGTACATTTTGAGCAGACACCACCATTAACATGTAATTATCCAGAACTGCTTTTAGAAAAAACAGACGGATACAGTTAGGTCGGGAAATATTTGGACAGTGACATCATTTTCATAATTTCAGAATTCATCCGGCTGCTTCTGTCTTTTGTCACATCATCAGTAAACACCCGTGCCATTGGAAGCCATGCATGCCCGTGGCAAGAATTTATGACGTGAACACCCTCAATTTTAAAGCTGCGAGTCTGCACTTCACTCCCATATTTATTATATTGCTGTGTCAGTGTCCAAATATATATATGCACCTAACTGTAGATACTCGTATGCTGAAAATGCAGAGAAGCTTCAGAAAGATAGAGATTACAATGATGTCTGCCTGTGTTTCTTTCCTCCTGTGTGTCTCTCTCTCTTCATCTAGTGATAAGCTGAATACTCTTCGTCGTCAGAAAGAGAAACTAGAGGAGAAGATCATGGACCAGTACAAGTTCTATGACCCCACACCTAAAAAGTAATCAACACCTTTCATTTTCTTTTTACAGAAAATAGTCGTGTATAGTGTTGCAATTCTGCACCGTGAGCCACATGTAACTGGTTAATGTATTTCAGATACTGATGCTGGATATATGACAGATAGAGGTGTTGCTGTGTGTTGTCAGGAGGAGTCAGTGGGCCGGAGCCAAAGCTTTCGCCAAACTGATTAAACCCCGAAAGGAGAGCAGCAGGGAGAGAGGCGGCGACCGAGACAAGGAAGGAGGCAAAGACAGAGAGCGAGCAAAGAGCGCCCCAGACATCCCGCTACCCGCCCCGCCACCCCTCCTCCCCCCTGAGACCCCGCCCCCGCCTCCCCAGCGGACGGCAAGCGACACGCAAGACGGCGGCCATGCCCACAGTAACCATAACAACCACACCGCTAGCCCCAGCCCGGGACCCCAGAGTCTTGTACTCACGCCCATCAGCCGAGGTAAACACACTCACAGACACACACACACACACACACACACACCCACATCTATATTAACAAAATTCTTCATACAGCGTTAATTACCAGGTCATTAGTTTGAGTTCGGTAAACAGTATTTGAAATTCTGATACATCATATGTCCTTTTATATTCTGGTTCCAAAAGCGCAAAGCTTTGGATCAGGCACACCTCCCTATCTGCTCCTGTAGAGGGCACTGTTGACCACCACACAACTGGCTGACTGAATAACTGACAGTTGCTGCACCTCAGGTTCTCTCATTAACATCCATTGTATCTGTTCTCTACTGTGTTTCCCACGTTACCCAGGCTCTGCTCCTACAGTAGAAATGCTCACAGTACAATTATACTCTCCACTTTTATCAGGGTGACTTATAGTGAACTATATGCAGCCGTTCTCATTGAGTTTCACTATTTTTAGATCGAACTTAAAGTCTTGTATGATTGCAAGAAGTGATTGTGAAATAACATTCAGTAAAATCAAACATAAAATGTACATCCGTCAATTTCTGAGCCCTTTTAAACGCCTTGTGTTTGTCTTTCTTTTGGCTTATGTTTACATTAATGGATACCTAGCTTAGAGGCAAAATCACTGCAATGGTCAGGACCTTTGTGCCTTTTACAAGTGCTATTAAAAGCAACTTTTTGCAGTGACAATTATTCTTGTGTCGACACAACAGGTCAACATACTGAAGACCTGATGAAGAAAAAAATATTTGGTTTAAATGAACAGATAATCCAAAACTCCCAAAAAGGCCCTAGGTGTACATCTGTTAGCATAAGTGAGACCAAATGTCTGGCAGTTTTTCTTAATGACTGAAACTTTTGTATTGGCGGGTTACTTTCTCCTGGTGAGCTATGGTTTCCTGTATCAGTTGCACCGGAGGTTCCCAGTCTGTGCGTCAAGACTAAGGGTAGGAAACAAGATAAAATTAAATGATGCTTCACCAAATTATGTTTATTATCTGTGTAGTGTAGTATTGTATAGTTCTGGCCTTTATGCCAAATTTGCCTATTCAAATGAATGGATGTGTTGGTATCAACGTTTCATGCTATGATTATAGCAAATATCACGGTATTATCTCAATATTAACATATCTGAAATGCAACCATTAGAGCTGAAGCACAGTTAAGTGGCTGCATACCATGTCTGCCTTGGCTTTGATCAAACCTAACGAACGCTGAAAAGTGAGCCATGTATTGCAACTTTATTGGACTTTTATGTTAATGCTTTTGCAACGCGTTTTCTGCTTGTCGGTCACATACAATGCATCCTCTCTTATGTAACATTACACCTCAACAACACAAACTGGCCGTTGCTCAGTAGGTCAACCAGCTAATGTTATCGCAGCAAGCTGGGGCCACATGAAAGCTAGATAACTACGGCCGACTTCACAATAGGTGGACGTAGCCATTACAACAGTTACGTCCTTGGTTTCTGGGCTACCGTTTTGAAGCCTCAGGTTTGAGAGGGTGGAGAACCAGAGGACACTATGCTCGCCCACCTACACCGGCAACCTGACTGCACCAGGCTCCTGGCTACACCGAGCGAAGTTGCTGCTAACAAAGTTAGCTTGTAAATGTACTCACCAGTGTCTTTAGCACAACCAAACGCCGCTATCCTGATTCACAAGGCTGCTTCGCCCTTAAGCATACTCTGCTTTATCGTATATTTGACTCTAAATGGACCATAATTTACTAAATGAACATCATGCTGTATTGAAGAAGACTTGAAACTAGAGCTCATCAGGAAAATGCTTACTGAGGTAATAAATCAAGTGAGAAGTAGAGTCATTTTCTCATAGACTTCTACACAATTGGACTTTTTGCAACCTGGCGACCTGGAGGTTGGTGCTTGGGCAGGACACTGTACTATGTTCAGGGTGCCCTCTGAAACGATGGTAGTCATGGTCATGACGGTAATAGAAATTGTTGGCTGTGTTGTTACTTTTGCTGTCGCTACTATTCCTATTTCACAACGGTATATAGTACACCACCACTTCTTTAATCCAACTTGTGACCAAGGACCGCAGGTAGCCATTGCTCATCATTCTATCCCAATAATAGAAGTTGGTTTCTAATGCATGCTCCAGACTGTGTTTATGTTTTATTTCCATGGGTGGTCTTTTTTTCTTTCATTGCTCTACTCTTCAGTGGAATTCTCTCGGCTGAGCTTAATTCACTCTTAGTTCAGCGAAGTGGCCTTTGAATTGAAAGTTGCCACACTCCGCTTATTTAAGGAGATAAGTTAAAAAGTTATCATTGTATAATAAACAATAAAAAACAGTTAGGTCTACAGTTTCACTTCATGTGCATTGAGCTTTGCACCAGTAGTCATACTATGTTTAAATTCAGGGTGAGTTGAGGTCAGTCTTGAGTCTAAATGCATGATTTTACTGAACTACAGATTTCTTTTTTCTTGTTTCATTCTAATGGATTTTCTTGCATGGTATCTATAATTTAGCATCCTGTCAATCACATAACTTGACAACTTCTTCTGTCATTGGTTCATCATTTTCTTTACTTTTCTCCATCCCTCCCTCCTGTCTCTCCATTCTCTCTATCTCAGCTCCTCCTGCCCCAAAACGCTTCAGTTTCCTCCGCAGTAAAAGTCAAGACAAGCTCCTCCCCCCACCCTCCTCCTCCCGCCCCTCCCTCTCTCTCACCAGACGACTGCGATTCTGGTCTTCCACTGACATCACAGCCGACGCCCTCTCTAACCAGCCAATCACAGCCAACGGAGTATTCTAAAAATCCTCCTCCTCCTCTTCATCCTTTTTAACCATACACATCATCATCATCATCATCTTCACTGCCACCTCCACATCAGACTGTCCAACAGCAGCACTTCACGCACAAACGCACACACCTCATAAACACTAATGCAGGCACAAATTGCACACTCCTCAAGCATACGGATAAACACACAAACAGGTGCTGTTGTGATCCAGCCAGTATTACTAGTAAGTAGTGTGTGTAGAGATGGTTTATGTGTGTGTGAGAGTGTGCGCGCACACATGCACATGTTTCCCAGCACGCCAGGCTTGCCCACATATATCTGCATGTCTTTATGTTTATGTTTGATTAGTACCTGTATGAATGATGTTTATGTGTGCGTGTGCTGTCACCCCCCCTTAATGTTTTTAATGTGCCGCGTGTGTGTGTCCCGGTGAGGATTCATTTCTGTATTAAGAGCGGATCTCATTTCAGTCTGTTCTTGAAGTCAGTCTGGAGTTGCTGAAGAGAGATCTGTTTGCATCACAAAGCTTTGCTGCAGTTTTCTCTTCTTGCACTCTGCAGCGACAGGTCACCACAGCAACCATACTGCAAGTGCCAACTTGTCACCCAGCACCTCTTTCAGCGTTGTCTGCTTGTCTACTCGCTTTAACCCTTTGTCCGCCCGTCCTTTCCTGAAATGTGAGCTATTTAAAACACCTGTTTCACGCTAATATTAGCATCTTTTAAAGCTGCATTAGCAAAGATAAAAAATCAAGGCACCACATCAGCTTAAAGCGAGAATATGTCAGTTTAGCCACTCTACAGCCTTACTTGGTCTGGGATGACCAGTGGCTGATGGGGGTTAATATTAGCTAGTGTTAGGGTAGATATAGCAGAGGCTTTCCACACTGCACTTAGCCCCAGGCTAGGAACGCTTTCACACTGGCACAATCCTCCCCAACCCCAACTTTATCCCAGGGCTTGCTGTCCCTGACCCAGAGTTCAAGGGTTAGCCCAGAGTTTGCAGGGCCATCACCCTGAGAATCGACTAAACGAGGCCGGTGCCAGCGTGAAACGGGGCTAAGTTAGCCCAGGGCTAAGAATATGCAGTACGAAAAGCCTATGACATTACTCCGTCAGTTCACTGACTTTATGACTCTTCTTTACTTTTGCTACTGTTACCCTATGTTACAGCATGTCCTGGATAAACATTTCAATGACTTCAATCACAAAAGTAAAACAAGACGTAAACACGCCACGATGTGCTTGTGTGCTCCCATCCAATGCCAATGTGCTATTATGCTGTAATTACCACTTGTGGCCACTTTTTTTGCTGAACAACCGCCAGTAAAAGTTACACAGTCTCTCTTTTAAATTGGGGAAAGAGCAACTCATTCACAAAAACTGAGGCATAACGGCTTTTCCCCACTATGCCAAAATGATCATGTCAATGTCCGATATATGTTACAGCTGTATCCTTTACAGATGTCAGTGACCCCTGTTTATTGATATTGATATCATATATATGATATAGAAATATCCAGCTGTAATGTCTAATTAGAATCAGATACATTTGCTGAATAATAACTGATATCACAGTGATTTATAAGCTTCCAGCGTACCAGAATCCATTAATGGATTGCTAATGTGTTGCTTGGCTTTCCCGCTACTCTATGTTTTGCACACAAACACCACTTATGGTCACACCGTGGCGTACAGCTCCAGAATGGTGTCTCACACCATTCTGATTTGGTCCGCAGGTTTGACTGACGGCAGGGGCCGTGGCGTTTTTCGTAGCAGCACCCCAGGAGGCAGCAGTGAGAGTGTCAACGGGGAAGATGGACATGGACAAGGTAATTTAAATTTTAATGAAAATAAAACATTCAATGAAAATGCGGCGATTCCAATTTTGAATTAAGACTTAAGGTGTTTTCACATTTCCACCTACCTTTTGAGATGATGTAATTATTGCTTATATGCTTTGCTGCTCAGTATAATAGTGATGAATTATTCTGCCTTAAGACATTGGTTTGCTCCCGGCAAAGTAACCTCTTTGAGTTTCCTGCCACCAGGTCAGACCCATAAAGCTCTGAGCTCCCCTGTGAGCCATCATTCATCCTCACTGGGCCTAACCAACAACGCCAGCTCCAGACTGGGGCAAGGCCCCGGCCGCAGGCCCAGAGGTAAGCCAGATTATTAATACATAACACCTTACTCAGAAGTCAGCAAGCGAATGTGAGTGTATTTATGACGGTGTGTAAAAAAAAAAAAAATTCAGGTCTGTTATATGACGAAGACTCTCGCCACAACACGTCCGACTCCATGTTTGGTCACCATGACAACACGGGAGGCCGCCCAGGGTCGGCAGACTTCAGCCACAACACCTCCAGCTCCAACTCGCCTATCAACTGCAGAGGTATACACATTTTACAACAGTTAACGCTGCTTATAAATCTTGCTGTTACCTATTACTGATAATAGATCATAGAGGTTTTACATACAGTATTCTGTCCTAAAAACCCTGGTGTAACTCATGTTTCTATCCGTCTTAGACACGTCAGATTGTCAGGTTCGCTCAGCCAGCCTCTCTAGTGACGATGTCGTGGGTCTCAGCCAATCACAGCAGACTCTGTCACGTAGCTCCACCCTTCCGTACGACCACACACCCCAGAGGGCCCAACCACAGCGCGGAGGCGGGTTGAGGACCAAGACCCGCCCATCTTCTCCTGGAAGTGAGATGGTGACGCTGGAGCAGTTTCTGCAGGAGAGCAACGTACAGTCACCTCCCATGGTAACATTTGTAATTATTGTCTACACACACACAAGACATATAGTTAGCTTCTGTGTCAATAAATACAAGCAATCACATGGAAACAATTTAGATCAGCTTCATGGTGGAAACTGCTACAGTATTAACATTCTTTAAAAAATACATGCATAAAGAACTAAAACAATGTAATGGTTTCCTTTATGCAGTCACACATTACTGATCTTAAGCTCCCACAGGCTGATGGATTCAAGGTTCAGATTCATCTTAAAACACAGATGATGATGCCAGCTGCTGTTGATCGCTTAGCCTACTGCTCCGAATCAGAGTAAAGAAAATAGCCAGTGAAACCTTTTCTATCTCAAGCTGTGCCTTTCTTGTATCTAGAAATGAAAATACATTTCTGCAGGTTTGACATTTCAAGGGGAGACTATATGGCTGCTGTCAATGTGTATAAGAAAAGAGACAGTCCAGTTTTCGTGTTCACTCACAACTTGAGACTGCGTGGGGAAAAACTAAAAGATCTACAGGAGAGTAAAAAGCCATTTTCCTCAGAGTTGGATGGCAGAACACGCAGTCTATTAAACTGGACATTGACAAACGATTCTTCAGTGTCTTCCATCTCTGTTGTCAATGTCCAGTTTAATAGACTGTGTGTTCTGAGTTAGAATGCTGTAGTTTGACTGAGTCTCAGTATACACTTCTCTGACTGAGGGCACCAAGTTTGCAAAGCACACTAAATTCCGTTACGATACTGCCATCCAACTTTGAGGAAAATGGCTTTTTACTCTCTCCGGACCTGCCTGAGTTATTTCTGCAACCATCATCTAGCACCTCACGTGACGATGTCCCGTCGGAGGGCGTATCTCTTCTCATCATAGAGTCTCATACCTGAGGTATGCTGGCCTCCGGTCATTATTAATGAATGCAGTTTAATCTGCCAATGATGGGTATCGCTACAGAGCAGATCACACACAGCTGGCTCGTGACGTGACATTACTGATAGTTTCCAACTGAGCAACACATACTCACTTACTTGAGCGAAACAGACTCCTGCCTACAAATCAGATGATTCTTCCAGCCTGTCATCCACACATGTACGGACTGAGCCAGACGTGTGAAATCAGGCGTGAGAATATTACTTGAAATTGTCATCAAGTTGTTAAGTCCAAACAGATATCCTGTTTCCCTAAAAGAATTTCAACACCCATAATAATTCTTCTAGATGATCCCGCAGAGAGGGAGAGGCCTCCATAGTTGCCTTTAAAACAACACACATTCCTATGACGATAGGATATTAAATACAGCGTGATTCAGAGAACGATGCCTAGTTTAAATCAATGTCATAAATAATGTGACAGACACTGATTCCCACCCTTACATCAAAGGCTTTTGTCTCGCAAACAATCCACCAAGATCAGACATTTCGGTGTAGGCTGGACAAGTTCGTTCATTCTATCCGAAATAACGCTTTTTATCGCACTTAGTGCCATATCCCAAATTCTTAGTCGTTTGCCACGGTTCCTGGGGTTTACTTTCCATATTGTAAAACAAAACACCCTCCACTACAGCAGTTACGACAAGAAATGGAAACCTTTGTGATTTTAACAAAGTTCAACAACGTTTGCTACTGCTCCCATATAGAAACTACAAGCACAGCAGCGCGTGTCCTTCCCTTATCGTAACTTGGTTTCGTCCATATCCATAAAACTCACCAACACGCTCTTCTAAATTCCCTCCCAATTTTCTAGTTATAATCTCTGCTGTCTAGAAACATCCACCGTGTTCAGTCCTCTCTGTCCTGCTTTAGTCAATCTAAGTTCCAACCCTCGCCCACTGTATGGTCTTCTGGCGAGCGGTGGTGTTTAGCCTGCGAACACTTAGGGCTTGTGGGAAATGATGTTCGTTAAAGGTCACTGAAAAAAGAAACACTGAATAAAGAACAATATTGGATGGTTTTTCAAAAAAACCTACCGTCCTCATCTAAACATATACAGCGAGCCACAGGGCGTACTGTTGAGAGAGGCTCTGTTCAAAGGCTGTACTTTTAGGTAATAGCGTAGTTACAAATATCAGTGGGATCTCAACGGAACCCGAGAAGTTCTGGTTTCAGGTTTCGGCCTTTAATCAAATGACCACAAACCATTTTACACACAGAAAACCCAGTGGTCAGGGGTTACTTGGAAAATCTGTTAGCTTAACTCAAAAAACCAAATTTTTGTTTTTCCGTTGTGTAGGTGTCTACAGGAAGCAAGGAGGACTTGATGACTGACTATTTCACCAGAAGTCCCGCCCCCTCTGCGCCGGCTGGCAGAGATCAGGTGACTCCCACCAGCTATGTCATGCCCACTGTACAGTCATCCAACCAGAGGCCAGGCCAGAACGTCAAGCCCTCGCCCCGCCAGCCCGTGGGCCAATCCCCAGCCTCAGGCCAGCAGGTCACCCAGAGAACAAGCCAATCACTGAGCAGGGCTTTCAGCCTGGCCTCAGCTGATTTGCTGCGCTCCAACGGACCAGACAGCTTCTGCGGAAACGAAGGCCAATCAGATGTGGTTGTTCGTAGACCAGGGGGAGGGGCTAACGGGAGAGAACGGCCTCTCTCTGCTCGCCTGGCCGGTCCGACCAATCAGCCTGGAGACGGCAGCTTCCTGAACCCGCCTATTCACCATTCGTCCTCTCTCAATCTGCAAACAGAGCGATACGCAGAGAGAGAAAGAGAGAGGGGGAGGACTCCCATCGCTCGGAACGGCCCCTCCTCATCCCCCTCCTACCACCACCGTGGAGAGGTCGCCATGGTGACCCCCGTCAGGGCTGTGCCCACCACGCGGCCTGATGAGGCCTCTGAGCAGGGGGAGGTGTTAAGGGAGGGGCGGTCAGGCGACTCCTCCCACTTAAAGAAAGAAAGCGAGAGAGCGAGGTGTGGCTCTGTCGAGCGCCCGAAAAGCACACCTGCTTCCCCCGACCCCAACAACGACCCCCAGACTGTCTGGTATGAGTATGGCTGTGTCTAAACACTGCAACTAATGGACGTCTATAGGTGTGGCTGTGTCTAAAGATAGGAACTGAATACTCCAAAGTACAGTCTGCTGGGGCTGAAACACTGGAGCTTTATGGGCTGAGTCCAACCCCTCAGACAGTAACCAGTCCGTGGACTTGTGGACAAATAACTCTTGGAGGTCTACGGTTAAGCTTTGCTCAAATACAACACCAACTGGAAATCTGTCTAAATCCTGGAAAGCATTTAAAAACATCTCCGCTCAAAGGAGTCGTGAGTTCAGTTCATATTTCCTGGAACGAACTTTTGTAGGTGAACGACCAAACCTGACTCCATATGCCACCTTCCAATACAGCTGATTTTAAATAGCCCGTCAGCTGTCACGGGTTAAACTACACACACACAATCACGTTTCACCTCAACCACTGGATCTGTGGAGTCAATTTTCGCTCTCCATTTTCCACCACAAGCTGAGTCTCTCTGAGGCGGATGCGGCACAGATTTGAGCTCAACCATTCATGGTCTTTTTAAGGATTTCGACTTGAACACTATAGATGATCTCTGAGGATGCTGGAATTCATTGGCCTCTGCTGAGCCCACAAGATGGGTTTGTTTTTTTCCCCCAAAAGAGTTCGATGTCGCAATCACTGGCTGCTTTGGAAAATGAATGGGGATGTTTTGACCCGATGACGATGATCCAGATGTTAATTCTTTTTAAAGAGCGCCAATTCTAACACATGGAGGTGGAAGCTGAGATGCCTGAAGTCTGAGAATCCACAACACTTAAAGCCTGCGGGAACAGAGGACTACATGCATAGTTGTGAATACTAAGGATTGGCTCAGTCTGTGAGCTGGAACTCTTTGACTGCTGACCGACGCACTGTCTGGCCCTGCTAACGTTCACCTGGATGCCATCAGTTCTGCAGAATGGGAATCGGCCGTCACCGAGAGGGATGACTGACCTGAAGTGACGGCGACCAGAAGCACCAGAGCGACTGAATGTATCGGATTGCTCCTCCTTTTTCCCCGTCCTCCTCCTCTCCTCTGTTATCTAGAACAAACTCTGGAAAAGAAGAGGAGAAGCACGTGGAGGAAGAGAATAACAGGAGGGATGCTGGGATGGAGAGACAGATATAGTGACGGGAGGACGGATAGATAAACAGGACAGAGATGGAGGGGCTCCTCCCAGTTAAATTACAGTCTTTCTCCCTCCATCTTTAGATTCTATCCCAGCATGCAACACTCTTGACACTTTACTGGAAATGTAGCTTGGCCCGGGCCAACACTAGTTTCACAAACACACACACACACACACATATATATATAATAATATATACAGACACAGAGGCATTGTCCTTGAGGGGGTTGGTTGTGGCTTTGCTAACCATTGAGCTGGACTTAATTCACACACACATGTGCACACACTCTCACCACTGGGTGAACCACTGTGTTTTGGTAGGGTGTACTACTGCACGCTAAGTTAGCCAGACATTTGTAAGCACTGCACAACAGAGAGAGAGAGAGAGAGAGAGAGAAAGAGAGAGATTCAGGCTGAATGCAGACCCACTGTGATCTGGATAGTTAAAAGTTTCCACGTAATGATTTAGATTTGGCTACAGTGTTTGGTAGATTACTACTAATTTGGTTGATATACCTAGTATGTAAGGAGAAGAAAATCATCATCATGTGTTTCTGGTGAATCTCTGACTTTGATGCACCATGCTAACATTTCACTGAAGCTCCCCGTGGTGTAAATGTTCCGTAGAAGAATCCAAAAAAAAACAAAACGCCGTAAACGGTATCGTCACGATGATCATCAAACCTTCCTGAAATACTACTATTAGTGCTAAACTATAGTAAAATGACTTCACATCATGACTATCTTGGATTGTATTCAATGAACGGTGAACGGTATTCTGCAGCTTTGTTGGACTGACATCAAATACACTTAAAACCCCATAAACAAAAGCATGTTGGCTGTTAAAACTTTTAAGACGTTTGCCTGAAATGACTTTAAATGTAGCAGCGCGTCTGTGATTCCATGGACTCACTCATTTTTCCTGATGAAGTTCAGTTTCTGTCCATAGGACTTCCTGGACGGGAACTCTCTTTAACGTCACAGCGTAGTGCCCATGAACTAGCCACGCTTCAGCAGGTTGACAAGCTAATGTTAGCGTAGCTAGTCGTTCCACCTCTGTTTGGCCAGTAGAAAAGGAGCTCTCCCTGGTGGCCAATCAGAATAAAACCGCTAATGACGACTGGAGCGCTGTGCTGTATTCACTGTGCCCTCGGAAAACCGCAACAGTCCCAATCGTCGTTTTTTTTGCACAAAAAGAAGGTAAAGGTAAACCTTCTGGTACATGTATTGAGAAACCGAAACTGTTTAGGCCTAAAATAACCAGACAGGTATGTAAAATTAGATACCTGACAAATTTAAGACTCTCATTGATATGCTGCATTGTCTACAGTACAACCGTTGAAACCTGAGATACTGAACTGCATTAAACTACCATCCTCCAAACATCTGACCTTCAGTGACTTTTAGCTGTGCAGTCTCGCACCCACCGGTCTGCTACTCTAAAGTGCCAGACTTCAGCCTTCCGTTACTGAGAATAATAGATGTTTCACACTCTCACATTTAAGTAAAATGTGTCTTCATCACACACACACACACCCACACACATTAGAAAGTTCAGTTAAGATGATTGAGGAGGGTGAAGAGGCAGATGATGATGTTAATGGAGAAAAAAAATGAATCTCAAGATGCCGTTTGTAAACGCCAACCTGTCCTCTCTGCATTGTTGATGATCGACGGCAAAGCACTAGAGCGATGAAGAGGAGGAGGAGGGGGAGGATGTAACACTGGAGCTGTGAAAAGGAAGATCCGACTGGAACCCATCACTAACATTTCTGCTCACCGTTTTTTGAACGAAAAGCACACGTCAATATGCAAGGAGCTAAATTATTTTGCCTGTAACATTTGTACATGACATTAGATTTTATGAACTGGCCGAATATTACGACCCTCGGGATACTCTTTGTAAGATCCTCTTGAAAATGTTTGTTGATATCAAAAAAAAAAACCCACAAAACAAATCCATATCAACTCCTCTAAACTAGTGAAAACCCTGTGATTCCGCTGTAAAACTGAAATATTTGTAGATGGTTTTTTTTAATAACACTGTAAAAAAAAAAAAAAAAAAAAAGAGATAGAGCAGAGAGATGGTGTTAGCAGATGACGCGACACGATGTGAAACACTAGGTTGACGCCGTCAGTAGAGCTGCGACCTGTCTGTTTACCTGTTTTGGGGGTTGGTTGTGTGTTGCCTTTATTTCTGTCTGCACTTAAGGCATCTCTGCATTATTAGTTCCCAAAGCTTGAGGACGTGTCTCTGTGCGTGTGTGTGTGTGTGTGTGTGTGTGTGTGTGTGTGTGTGTGTGTGTGTGTGTGTGTGTCAATCGATTTCAGTTTGCTGTTGTCAGAAGAAAAGAAGAAAAGTTGCACCATCACACACACTCACATTGTCACTTCCTATGTTATTGGCTTTCTGCAAAAGTGTCCTTTCTGTCTGTCCCCCTGTCTTACTGTCCCATCGTCCCCCTTTCTTCACACACCAGTTTGGGGGGGGGGGGGGGGGGGGGGGGAGAGAGAGATGGCCCCCACTCTGGTGTGCCATGCTCAGGCCGTCTTCCTTAAAACTGGGTGTCCGCCGTCTGTGGGTGTCTCGGCACCGTTGTGCAGCCCTCACTGAATGACAACATGCAGTGCACAGCGTCACACGGCCGAACCGAAAGCAGAAGGTGGAGCGGAGCTGACGTCACTGACATTTCCTGCTGTAACTGGAATAACTGCTATCACTTTATGACTATTGCTGACTGCTATGCTGTGGTGACTACTGTTTAAAAAGGCTTCTCGCTAAAAGGTCACTAGTGTGATTCAGTAGAGGTGGATGTTATTGCACCCAAAAGCTTTTTTGGTAATAAAGATGTCTAAACTCGAACTGATGCTCCTGCTTCCTTGGCAGCAATTTTAGTTTTTTCCCTTTTTAGTCATGTTTTTATTTACACTTCTTTAAGATGATGTCTCCTGTTCAAAATGTACTTTAATGTTACATTTACCGGTACGATCGTCTTTGATACATCGAAACGTGAGGTGATGAATGAATTGACTAGATGATCGACAGAAAATTCACCTGCAGCAATTTGGATAATTGAAAGTAATTCTTCAAGCAAAAGTGCCTAAATGTCACTGGTTCCAGTGTCTCCAATGTGAATATTTGCAGGGTTTTGTTTAGTCTTCCATCACCTCAGGCTCTGGGTAATTTTACTTGCCTCTGACATTTTATGGTCCATACGATTAATCGCTTCATTGAGAAAATAATAGCCAGAATAATAATACGGGGGGGGGGGGGGGCACCTAGTCTCCCATTACGGAGGGAAAGTTGCTGGAATGGGGAAACTGATTACTGAAAATCTGAATCACTTGAGCGCCTTCACTTTACCTCCCCACCCACTGTGAGTCAGTCGGAGGCAACTATATTGGCCAAGTATTTAACATAGAAGGAACTTGACTCTTCTATTATCCATCCTGAAATAAATATGCATGGATAATATAATAAGCAATAGGTGGTTATATTGGGAGGTCTTCACCCTCGCTGATATAAATGGGAAATATTGGAGATATCTTTTGAGTGCAACGCAATGGAACGTCACAAAATGGCCCCCGAAGTTACATCAATGAAACTCAAATTTGACATTTTTATCTCCGTGAGGGTACAGCTACATTCTAATGTGACTTACTTTAAAGGTGCACTAATCCACATTTTCAACGTGGCCACTGCAGTCTCCCCCCCCCCCCCCCCGTCAAAACTCTTTAGCGGCTTTAAGCCAAATGGTTTGGTTCAGTCTCACGGCTCTCGCCAGCCCCACTGGCCGCAGTATGTACGTGCTTAGCCGAGCACAGTTAGCAACTAGCTTGTCTGCTGTGTGTTTCTGCACCTTTCTGTCTTTGCTGCTGTGACTTGTAATCCCCCCCCCCGCTGTGGGATTAATAAAGTCTTAAATTTAAGTTAAAGTTTAGCTACGCAAAGGAAAACTAAAAGAGAGTGAGCTACATTCTCTCAGGGGACCCCGAAAAACGGCACGGCTCCATGTCGGCGCTAACGTTGCCCCAGCGCCCGCCACGTGCGTTAGCGGCTGTTTGCTAGCCTGCTATAGTCCCAGTCACAACATTACAAAAAATATGATACATATATATATAATATATATATAATAATAATTATAATAATAATATTTCACATGCTGTGTGCCTAGGAAACGTCAGGAAGGCTGGGTTTTAATGTGAAGAAACAGTAGTCATCTAAAATAAAATAAAATAGATGTATGCATGGTTTCCATCTTGACACATAGTTTTTGGCATTTTGCTGTGTGTGTGTGTGTGCGTGCGTGTATGTGCGTGTGTGTGTGTGTGTGGGCAGAGAGTGGAGGAAGAGAGAGAGACCACGCGTTCGTGTGTGTGTGTGTGTGAGTGTGTGTGTGACAGGGTGGCTGGCCGTCAGTTTGCTGCAGACCTTCAAAGCGGAGAGATCCGGTAAGAAATGCGCGTCTTTCTTTCATTTAAAAAAACAAACCAATCAAACCATGTGAATAACTGCCGCTTGAACTTGAGGTTTCCGCAGGAGACCCCGTGTGTGTGTGTGTGTGTGTGCGCGCGCCTCTGCGAACCAATTAAAGAGAGTTTCGGCGGTGGTCTTTGATAATCATATTCGGTCGTTTTGTAGATGAAGAGACATGCCGGCGGATTCCCGTTGAACACGGGTTATTTCAGAGCGGCCATTTGTTTTTTTTTGTGTTTTTATTTATTGTGACTGACCTGAAACAAGGGTTATAGAAAGGATGCGCAGGCTCGTCCGTCCAGAGTTATTAATTATTGAGCTCACCTATTGAAGTCTGGCGCTGGGGAGAGGAACCGCGCTGGGGAGACAATCTCCCATCACCGACCGGACTTCGCTCACCGCGTGAGGCTGCAACAGCTGCAGACTCCTGTGAATTCAAGTGGAAGTTCGTCTTTGTTTTTTCACACATTTACATTTACATTTATTTAGCTGACGCTTTTATCCAAATATATATTATATATAGTAAAAAAGATATATTAAATATTTAAATATTATTATTTTAGTATTTCAACGCATTAAATATGCTGAGCTGCTTCCAGTGCTACGATTAGAAACAATGAGAGAAAGTTGTGTGGAGCGGCTGGGGGTGTATGCCTCATTTTCACCTCCTGTGGTCCATTGGTTTCCCTTCAGTATTCTACAGCAAACCATCCAGAAAGTATAAAAAAAAATCTTGAGAAATGAGATGACATTCTAACGTGCGTCCTTCAGTTTGAACTTCATGTTGAGCTTCTCCACAGGAGACGGGAACACCGAAGCCATCAGAGACACATTGAGCACATTTCTCAACCCTGGCGTTTGTTTGTGTGTTTGCGAGCGTTCAGCGTGCCGCTGGGGTGATGAGGACGGGTGGGCTTCGGAACACGTGTGTCCCGGCCGCGGGGCGGAGACGACTGCTGGTTAACCTCGGCGGCTTTGTCAGTGCTTCGCTCACTCACAGGACTGACTGACTGACTGACTGACTGACGGCTGAGCAGAATCACACTTCTGGTAGCTTGTGTTTGTCGCAGTGTCGGAGGACAAGAACAGTGGCCGAGTGGCTGGTTTCCCCTTTGCTGCGCTCAAATCATTGAAATCAACTGAACTCTGTGAGACTGGAGATCTGTTTGGAATACCATTTGGTGAAAAGATGGATCTCTTAACACCCCCCCCCCCCCCCCCCCCAGCTCTATGGAGTTTTTTTTCGTGGTCCTTAGGCTCGTTGGCCTGCAACTGTTGTCCACTGTTTGCTAACACGTTAGCCATGTCAACTGTATAAGGTGATAATAGGTCAGATGTTGTGTTCACTGCTTGTGGCCAAAACAATCAAGTAATGCAGCTTTAAGATTGTTGTTTAAGTTGATCTTCTATTCCACACTGTGTGACAGCAGCACACACACACACACACACACACGTATATATATTTTATCCGCTGAGGATTAGATGAGATGCAGTTGAAAGCTCCAGGAAAAACTAGTAAGCGGACCTTGAGCGAAGATTTTGCTTTTGTCAAACTGTATGTTTACATTGAGGGAAATATCCAAACCCAAAGGGTGTTTTTGTTTAGTTTTTAATGGCTACACCATTCCATCAAATGGAAATATTCTTGACGTCTTGTACACGTTTCTTCAAAATTCAGCCGCACGTATCATTTACCTTATCTTATTATCCCTGAGGGGGTTAGAACAATGCAACATTGCCCTATAGTCACTACAGGCTTTCTTACTTCCTGAAAAAGAAGGGAATCACTTTAATTTTCCCATAACTAAACCTTGACTCCCTGCCCACAAAAACAGAGGATCGGCCCAGAGGCTCTGTTAATTTAGCCTGAATTTAGACCCCTCATTGGTCACATGTAGACACAGTCTTATCAGGCTGTCTTACACTGACTGACTCACTTCTAGTAAGCTCCACTGTCATGAATGGAGGAGCAGCAGCAGCAGCAGCATTGCCAAAGCACTTCAGTGCACCGCAAAGCATTAGTGCTCACCATTTACACTAACAGCAGTCACGGCACAGAGAAAATGAATTCGAGACTACTAATTGAAGAAATCAAAGAGATAATAGGAAATGGGAAATAAAGGCAATTAAGTTGTAACCAGCAACACACACAAAGCGTGCGTGTATTTTTCCTCGTATTGAGGTTTTTCCGATCACCAGTCAGAGCATAACTCCTCTGACCACACGAATAACTGTTTGTCACGGTGTGATTCCTTTTGACTTGTGGTCTTCCCAGATCATTCAAGCACCCTTTTTTTAATCTCCTTATAGCCCGTCCTTGGGTCCAGGCCCAGACATTGGGCCACCAGTTGGACAGAGTGCAGTGGCTCTTTGTGTACACGAACCTCTCTCGTCCAGGAAAAGGCCATCTCAGCGCTCCGCAGACATTAGCAGAAAAGCAGAAAAAGCCAACCCCTGTTGGTAATGTCAGTGGCTTTACATACAGAATTCTGCTGAGGCAGTAGTGCTAAATCTGGAGACCAAAGACTGCCAGGGGCCCTAAGGGGTGTCCAAGGGGCCTTTGAGACAGTGGCCCTGGCAGAGGTCCCTTGGTGTTCCATGGTCTCTATCAGGCTGACAGTGGCCCTTCACCAGTCCCACAAGAAAGCTCTGAGTCCTGCTAAAGCCCTCCTGGGATCCACTCAGGGCCCCCAGAGAGTCCCTAGAAAAACCCCTGGCTACCCTTTAAGACCCCTGAAATTTGTATCTGGGCTCCCTTGAGGCTCTAGTGGAGGTTTCAGGGGTCTTCAAGGATGTTTCAGAGTCCCTCTGCAAAACCTCTTTTAGGTCCTCTGGGACCTCCAGCAGATGCTCAAGGGGGACTCACGGTGAGTGTTTTTCTCATGGGGGTTCCAGGGTCTCTAGAAGGACCTTTGATGATGGAACTGGGTCTGCCTGGGATAGACCTATACCAGGGCCACAGTAGCCCTCCACCAGGCCCTGAGTGCTGGTAGAGGAGTCCTGGGATCCTCTCAAGCCCCCCTAGGACTCTCTAAATCTGGATCCCACTGGAAGATTGACCCTCCGTGTGGCCGTGGTGGGTGTCTCCAGGGTCTCTAGAAGGACAATTGATGATGGAACTGTCCTCAAGGGTCCTACTAGTTACCCAAACCTCCCTTAAAGACTCCTGAGACCAAGACCACCTACAAGGACCCCCAGAACCCCCTTGTGGACCCCTGAGACCTCCATTAAGGCCACTGGATTCCCTTGTTCTGGTGAAAGCAGTTGTTAAGGGGGTTCCATGGTCCTGAGAAGGACCCTTGATGGGTCTTCAGGGGTGCGCTGGAACCCCCTTGGGTTTCCCTCTATCAGGGCCACAAGGAGTCCCAGGTGGCATCTAGCAGGACTCGAGGCTTCCTTGGTGGGGGAGGGGGGGGGGCTTATTCATTGATAACAGTTAAAAGTGCAGTTCCATAATTGTTCAACAGCAACTCCCATATGGCACCGTGGATGGAACTCTTTGGGAAGTCCTGCTATGCGCCTGGATGGAGGTCTAGGACATGAGAGGATTAAAAATAGTTCTCAAGTTCTTTGTCTTTAATTACGTTTCTTTCTTCCTCCTCCTCTCATCGTCTGCCTCTTTCTGATAAGCTTATCGTTCAGAGTCCCCAGGTGAGAGGCGGCGAGCAATTAGGTCTCTGGCTAAAAACCTCCGAGGACACCTTCGTTAATATTCTGTGCGAGTGTTTAGCGTTCAGCAGGTGTTTTGGGTCTGGCAGACCAAACTGTAGCCCTGTTATAACTAGAAGTCACTCTGGATACTGGACTATTATGAGCTGAGGCTGGCTCATGTAAAGCTCATGTCTTATTTACAGTAAGCTGGACCCACTTTCAGCCTCATTAGGAGAATGCCGCGGATAAAAGTGTCGGGGGCGAGGGGATGCTGAGGCACGTCTGCGCCCCGTCACATTCACTGCTGCCTTTCCACGGCGTAGGCATGATCATTTTACAAAGCGTGTTTTTTCATTCGCATGCTGTATATGGGGATATTGGGAAACGGACGACGCGCATGAATAATGTATTTAGTTTTCTACTCTCTATGCCCGGCGCATAACAAAGCCATACTTATAAAGGCGGATTGTATTTCCTTATTGCGGTGATGTGGCCATAGCTTACCTTGAGCAAGAATGAACTACCAAGCAGGCAGCTGCCCCAGGGCTCCAGACCCCTCCTGCTCCCCCCTACCAAAGATTTTCCTATAATATAATTATTTAAGTATATATCTTTTGGTTTGAGCTCAAGGGCTGAGAAAGAATATTGCAAGCAACATTGTGCTACATTACAGAGAAATACAAAACCATAGTAATGAGCCCTGCCTGTTTATGGCAAATGAGGTCATGATTACCAGCCGTAACAGCGTGCGGCTGCTATGGTTTCCCCCTTCACCCTGTGTGTGTGTCACCATGGCAAAATGTGGTCCTGGAGACACCTACTGTAGTGAGAGCTACCACGGAAGCGGTTTTGAGTCCCTTTGCCAGGTGTTTGTATGTCTGTCTGCGGACAGATTTTGCCGACCTGATAGCGCGTTACAACCCGTGTCTAATGGCTTTAGTGCAACTGTTGATATTTTGGGTCGTCAGTGAAATATCCCAACATGGATGGATTCCTTCCTTGTGTGTTCTCTTGAACTCCCGAGTTTGTAGGGACGAGTCAGGACGTTTGTCTGTCCTCAACACAATACCTGGTTGTATCTGGATGACGTTTGGGGCCTGAGGTTACGAGTGAGATTGTACAGTCAGTATTAAGATTAGGTTTAGGGCGTTGGTTTAAGGTTAGGCCGAAACTTAACACAATATTAATAGTAAATATGGTGAGATATTTTTTGAGGCCCGAATCGCCTTTGTGTCTAAGTACAGCTTGTGTCTTCGTCGAAAATGTCGTTTCAACTGTTGCAGCCATGATATTCAGGAAGGAAACACAACCCATCTGATACTTTTGTGGTATGCAAATACACTGAACGTTAGCATACTGCCATTTGCTTAAAATGGTTAGAAATGTAGGCCAAAAGGGCCAACAGGGTGGAATTGGCCAAGAGCCATTTTTGAATGCTGAATTCCAAACTAGTTTCATGCCCGTAGTAGCGCGTGTCACAAAATCCGCTCTCACCACTTGCCACGAACAACAAACACTGACTTTGTACATCCTTGCCTGTGTCAAAGAGGCAAAACGAGTAACGCGCTGACGTTTATTCGGAGTGACGGTCCCAGCGGCCTCAGAGGCCGAGCGAACACACTTATCAAGCTGCGACGTGAAGGCTGTGTGTGTGTGTGTGTGTGTGTGTGTGTGTGTGTGTGTGGAGCTAGAGGGTAACAAACGATGATATCAAATCGTATTTCACGTCGCCTCTGAGGTCCGATCTCTGTGAGCTACAGTATCGGGAAGAAATTTTTTTTTTTTCGAGATTACTTTTATCGACGGTTCATGACATAAACTGGAGGGAAATCTGTGATTCAGGTCGAGAGAGAGTTGCTCCGGGATAAACAAATGACTTCATCAGTCTGCCCGAGGCTGACGTGGGCTGAGATGATGTTCACTTCAGAAGGCCACTGATTGGAAAGCAGGTTGTTTTGGGTAAATGCAGACGACATATGTGGTTTGAATCTGTAAATGCGGGATAAAGACACCGGAGACGTTAACGGAACAGTCGCTCCTCAACACGTGTTTCTAGATCGATATGACACAGGCGGACGGGCGGCATGTCACTCCGCTTTCTGGACGCGCACTTTAGATGATGGATCATATCTGCTGCCGAGCGTAAATCAAAAACAAGGCCGGAGGTGGAGGATCCGATCCACAACCTCCTGGACCAAAGGAAGAGAATTTCCCTGTAGGAGGAGGAGGAAATCATTTCTGGGCTTTTTTCTTTGACAAAAGAAAATCACGAGAACTCCACCTGCTGAGAGTTCCATGTAGCTTAACGTGATGGACATTGTCTGTGATAGGCTAAAAAAAACAGAAGTCAGCTTTTCACTGTAAACACAGCCACAGTACCCTTTATATCCATGAAATACCGGTCCAGCCATGTTTAGCTCTACAGCTCATCTGCAACTTCTATTGTGAGCATTAACAGGCTGTCAGTCGTGCTTTTAGCACACGTTACAGGATAATGTAGTTAGCGTAAAGAAAATTGCAATTGAAGCCTTCATCTTTAAGGGACAGGGGAAGACTGGCGACTGTGTTTCATTTTTGTGCAGTGACCAGTTGCGTCGTGCCTTTGTTTCTGTCTTGTATTTCCTCCCCGAGTGTGTCGTAAATCAAACATGGCCTCCAGGTGGACAGGCAGCGGAGAGACAGACCCAGACCTCAGCGGCAGGAAGGGAGGGAGGGAGGGGCATTTTCACACCAAGTTTACTTGAAAGAACACATTTTTCTTATCGTATCCGAGAAAACGTGTGGGACTCGGTCGTTGTTGTTGTTGCTGTTGTTGGTTTTGCATGACAATGTGATTGTGGTGTCAACCCACACCACGGGCAGGAAATCCCACGTTTTGGCACCATTTCATTCAGGTCTGGGCCTCATTCCTGTCTGCACATTCACGCGTTGTGACGCTGCGATGAGGATACAGCGGCGCTGTGTTAACTCCCGCGAGCTTGCGACTTGTCATTATGCATCACAGCAGTTAAATATGAATATGAGTACAGCGGACTCAGGGCTGGGTCCATGTGATTAAGTTGGGGTCACTGTGATGAGACCGAAGCCTGAAGACATTTCACGTCAGCCTGCTGGTGTTGTTGTTGTTGTTGTAAAACCTCTCATTCCAGGAACTTCGGCATAATTGGTGCTGTCCGGTAAACTAAAACAAACACTGGGCTCGCGGTCTGCGTCCAAGTCTGCAAGTGAGGACGAGGCAAGCAGCGAAAAAGTGATGCAGTGAAGAGATGTGTTTATTTGTAGTGTATATCACTACGTGACGTCCATCCAACAGGTGATCACACAGTGAGGCTGAGGATAACAGCCGCGGTGACGCTGATGGTCAGGGCGGCGATGGTGGCTGTGGGACCAGTATGTTCCCCCGTAGGGCTGACAGGACCCTCATCAGGCGCCTGATTTACAACTCGCTGCTGTTGCCATAGTTACCGCTGTCAGGGTCACTGATCATGGAGCAGCACTCCAGTGAGCTGCTCTCGAGAAGTTAGTCACGGTATTGATCGCAGGGTCATTTGTTAACTTATTGATCCTGGCGTTAGAGGAGGATTGGTTAAGTTTTTAAAAGTTACCAATGTTCAGTGACTGGTCTGTTTGCTGGGAGAACTGGGACTGTGTGTGTGGCGCGCTGTGGACATGCAGAGCTCGGCGTACAGTACGGTGACACCCTTGACGAGAAGGAAGGGAAACAGGTGTCACGTCTCATCCTGTAGCATACACGATATAGCTTATATCATACATGCAGACCACAACGTGGAGCTATAAAGTGCGCAAATAGTGTGTAAAACAGTACACAAATGCAATGAACATGGTACAGAATAACCCACAGCACCACATAGTATCAACCCGTTGAATTATTTCATCCACATCGACCCGTTTTTCACTTCACAGTTCACAAAGCACTGGGAACAAATGCTTCAAACAGGCGCGTCCGGAGGCCGGATGCACTTCAGATGAACAGGTTTGGACGAATGTTCGGTCGGCAGCGCTGTTGTTCTGTCTCCCAGCGACGAGGCCATGGGGCCCCCTGTTCCCTCAGCGGAGCTTGAATGAGGATAAGCTGAGGTGAAGACTTTGAATTGATGATTCTGGGGCGTGCAGTGATCGGAGTCTCTGTTGCTGGGGGGGGGGGGGTCGGAACAAAAGGCCATTAGCTCTTCTGACCACTTGAAGGATCAGTTTGTAGGAACCTTTTTATTGCCGGAGATGTCGAGTGAGCACCACTGGAGTTATTGTCATGAACGCCATCTTCACCATTGTGCTGTCTGGGGTTTATGCCTTATTGAACAGTTGTCGCCTCGTGCGGTGTGAGGTAAACTGTTTTGCTGACTGATGCCTTCAGCCTTGTGCGTATATCTGCAGCACCCCCCCCGTCATGTGTTATTAGTGCACGCTGCGTGTGTCATGCCAAATAGGTGTGAATTTCTTACTATTCTTTTTAATTGTTTTTTCGTGTGTTCGTCTCCGCTATTTCCAGTTGTGCATGAAGGGGATTCATCTCCAGCATCCCGTCCATCTGCGTCTCAAACGGATTGCACATATGTTTCAGTCTGGATGTGACGGCTGGTTAGAAGGGGGGTTAGTGTGTCGGGGCGACGCGGCGGCGGTTCCACGCGTCACCTCGGTTACAGACGCCGACTGATCCATTCACACCTGTGTCTGCATCCATCGTGATTGACTCCGGTCAGCTGGCTGAACAAGGGTTAAAAGCATGGGTTAGCTTGACTCCTCAGGAATGCACAGTATATATCCAGTATGCGCCTCAATCCGACTGTGGTTTATTTAGGACGGAGCAGAGAGCCCCACAGCGAGAGAACCAGGGCTGGTGCCTGTGGTTTAAGTGTGTTGTGTTAAAGTGGCCGGTAAATGGTTTTGGAGGGTGTTATTACGGAGCCATTCTAGAGATGCCAAGTTATACTCGGAGGCCTCACTGTCTGCCGTTGACTCGGCGCCGCACTGAACGAAAGGAAGCGACGCTGCGTTTAGATGCTATTCATAAATCCAGCTCATTCGAACAGCGTCAATGGAAGTCAACTCCAAGCTAAATACGTTTATGCGCATGTATCCAGCGTCACTTCCGTCCGTGTGCCGTGTACTGTACAACACAGTGAGAGGGAGGAAAAAGGCTGAACTAAAGCGCTGACGGACACTTCTTTTGCCTTGCATTTAAATGTCACAGCCTTTTCACAAAAGGGGGTTTTTCTACTCGACCGTCCAGCTATTAGTTTCGCGATGTTGGCGCCACAGCAGGAGTGGGGGCGACCAGGGGCTCAGATAAATGAAAGTGAAAACTGCACGGTGCATAGCCTGAGGTTTTGCGCCGGATCGTTGTGCCGGTGTGAAGGCAAGAAAGGCGTTTATGGACCAATCTCCGTTTGAATCATGTGCTGGGCGTCCGTGTCAACGACAGGCATAGATAGATCTTTTTCACTCAGCGTGAAACCTTTTCCGTTTTTTGAAATGGTAGTTTGGCAAAAGAATCCCAAATCAAGGTCCGCTCACTATCTTTTTCCAGCCTCATCGCGTGGTCTTCATTAGCAGAGTTCTGTTGAATTTCCGCCTCTGTTGCATTAATATTAGCGTTCGAATGTACTCCCCTTTGACGTAACCATCTAGATCAAATCTAATCTGAGGCCTTTATATATTACGCTTGCGTGGTTTTACTGAGTCAATTTGTTCTCGCTCAAGAGTGATGCGGTACAGCTGCAGTGATGGACGTCTGTTGCCCTAGATTTTAATCACTGACGCGATCACCATTAGTAGTTGAGTTGCGAGAAAATGGAATAGAGGAACAGGATGCAGTCGCGATTTCAACAGGAAGCCAGTGTGTTTCTTTACGTCACATTCCCTCCGTCTCTGTGTCGATCGAGCTGAGCTAAGTGAATACGGTTGTGATTTGAAAAACGAGTGCCAATAAGAGCGCCCCCCCCACCCCCCCACCCCCGACCTGCTGAGGTTGGTTTGTATAATGTTATATAATAATGTCTCTAACCTCTAATACGCTGAATTCTTCTGTGTTCCGCAGCGACCACACGAAACTGGACTACTGGACTTAAGCCGCCCCCACCCCCCCGAGGGTGAAGATGAAGACGTGTGCGTGCGATGTTGCGTGTGTGCGCGCGGGCGTGTCTGAAAGCATCGGCGTGAGTGTGTCAAAGGTGAAGTAGCGCGAGTGCGAGCGGGGTGTGATGGTGTTCGCCATGTCCGAGGAGGACGTGATCAACTGCACCATCAGCCATGAAATCCACCAGTACCTCTTCTCCTGCGTGTACATCCTCGTGCTATTGGTAAGTAAACACCTGAACAAAAAAAAAAAAAACCCCACAGTCCAAAGACATGCTGGTCAGCTGAACCGGTGAGTCCCCAAACTGCCCTGTTATCCAGCAACCCGGACTGTGCAGCTTTAAATATGCAGCCGGCTGTTCAAAGTCTGGCCACCAACGGGTGCCTAATGTCACCAAGGGCCCATGCACACTCGGGAATTACTTCCAAATTGGACAATACTGTAACTCACAATGTACGTCCAATGTCAACTTTTAGTGCCAGTGGCAGATTGAATCCTACTTTCACGGCGTAAACCTAAATTGTTGTAGGAAAGCATGAATTAAAAAAAAAAAAAACGTTCGGAATGAACGGAATGAAGGGGAGGGCCTGCCCGGTCCTGTCAGAGAACTGATCACAGCGATTGATCTTCTTGACTCCAGGTCGGCGTCCCCTCCAACCTGTACTCCTTGTACCACGCTGCTCTGCAGCTGAAGCAGAAGAACGAGCTGGGAGTTTATTTAATGAACCTCACCGTGTCCGATCTGTTGTACCTGGCATCATTACCCTTGTGGCTACAGTACATCTTTCAGGTAGTGTAATTTCCCACAAAGTATCCCTGATTCTGATTCTGAGGGAAACTACAACTTTGCCAGTGGAATCATAAAACCGTAATACATCACTGTATATGCACTTTTAAGCGTTTGCCGCGTTGTTTCAGGATGACGACTGGCGTCACAGGGAGTGGTTGTGTCAGCTGTGCGGCTTCCTGCTCTATGAGAACATTTACATCAGCATCGGCTTCCTGTGCTGCATCAGCCTGGATCGCTACCTGGCCGTGGTCCACCCTTTGAGGTACTTGTGACCGCCTTGAGCCCCTTCAGCTTTTCACCTCTCTCCCTGTTCACCTGTTCTCTCTCTCTCTCTTTTTCTCCGCCCGTCTCCAGGTTCACCTCTCTCCGCTCCATGAGCGCCGCGTGGCTCGTTAGCGCCATCATCTGGCTGAAAGAGATCGCCGTGGGCGCGGTGTTCTTCCGCCACAAAGAGCTGAGCCAAGACCGCAAGAACCAATCAGTGTGTTTCGAGCACTACCCCATGAAGCCGTGGGAGTATCCCATCAACTACTACCGCTTCACTATTGGTTTCATGTTCCCGCTGGCAATCCTGTCGGTGGGCTAACTGTTTTGCAAATCTATTACTGAGCACATTTTGTTGCATTTTAATCCCATTTGAGTTGATTTATTCCGATTTCTTAGGCCCCCCCAATGACCTTTTTTGTGTCTAAAACCTCTGCTTTAGTGAAGATGTTGGCCGCCAGTTCAAAATTTGAACGGTGAGGTCTTTAAAGCAAGGGACTTTATAATTGCCAACTGTGGCCACATTGGCAGCTAAAAGAGGAGAGAAAACCCCCAAAAAACTACAGCCTGCACACTTCCATCTCCACACAACTAAACCTGCTGTCAGCTCAGCTGTGTAAATAAAGATTATTCAATGGAAATACGAAGTCAAGTTCGTTGTTTTTTGTTTGTTTTTTCTCGGTCCAGATCAGCTACCTGTGTGTCCTCCGAGCCGTGGGTCGGAGCGCTGGGACACAGCCGGATCAGAAGATGAGGATCAGGCAGCTGGTCAGCAGCACCATCCTCATCTTCCTCGTCTGCTTCTCCCCCTACCACGTCTTCCTGTTGGTGCGCACCTTGCTGGAGCGGGACTGCAACTTCATAGCAGGTGCAGTTTCTTTTCTACAAAGTAATCCAGTGATTAAGGGTGATTTTTGTAACCACGTGGGCCTGTGTTGTCATTTTTTCAGGCATATTCAACTACTACCACCTGTCGCTGTTGCTGACCACCCTGAACTGCGTGGCCGACCCGGCTCTCTACTGCTTCGTGAGCGAAAGCGCCCGCCACGGCCTGCACAGGGCCATAGTCCGGCCCGTTGCCAGGATACTGTGCTGCTGCCGTCGCCGCGGCAACGCCAGCCCCGGCAACCCAGCCACCGACTCCCACGAGGTCGCCACCGACGAGAACAACGGCCGCCCGACCGTGATGCTGCTCACGCACACCAGCGCGCTCAGCGACGTGAAAGCGGACGCTCCCGGCAAGAACACAGCTGTGATCACACAGGCCGACGAAAAGCCCGTCGCGCCCTCAGCTGTCCAAAATGACAGAGGCTCAGTGCGTCTCAAATGCGTGGACAGTGAAAGCAAGCCCGGCTGCGTGATAGCCATGGAGGAGGAGAGCCAAAAGACGGAGAGGACTGAGGAGACCGGCAAGAACGCCGGCTGAAGCGCTGCAAGGAGCGGTCAGGAGCCAAGCACGTGCAGAGCCGTGGCATTAAGAGGGCAACACTGAGTCCCAGACATGAGCTGAACCACAGCTAAGAGTGAGTGGAGACCTGTTCTAGCCCGCTGCCCACCCGGCTGTGTTTACATCATCATCATCATCATCATCCAATGGCATCGTACTGAAAACATTTCCTTCTGCCTCTCCAGTGACGCTACGGGGGAGCTCAGCGTCAAGCTGACGCCTGTTTCGACTCCGTTTACATTTCCCTGCTCTGTAGACGTCGTGGCCTCGTCATGCACCAGGAGGTCAAAGTCAGTGACCTGTAATTAACGGTGCATTTGGTTACCAAACCCATGGAGGGGAACTTGTCAGTATTCCTTTAAAACAATAGTATTACAGCACCACTTTCGAATAAGGTGCCCTTTAAGAACATCTGCACCCACGAGCGCAATAAACTGAAGGGGTGTAAATATCTGTCATGTGATCACGTCAGCACTGAAAATCTTTCACCATAGTCCAACGTAGTCGGTTCATCACGTGTGTGTGTGTCACCGCTGACGCTCGAAGCCATTTCGGGTTTTTTATCCAACTGACAGTTGAGAATGATCACTGTACAGCGAGTCCTGCAGGAACTACGTCACTGGGGCGTGGCTTCATGTCCAGCAGGCTGCTTCATCATGCTTCATCAAGTCCACCACCGGAGGAAAGCTGATTCTGGGGGCTTAATTAGCATCCACATCCGGCGCAGCTTTGAGAATGGCGGCGTTGCCATGTGTCACCGTTATTCAAACTTGAGGCCAACTGAAAGCAGCTAGCCTGGTGGGCTTCAGATTCAGAATTGACCCTATGCGTGTTTGAAGCTCCTTTTGACGGCGTTTATCATTTAATTTTGGTGATAATGAAGCTATTAAATGCCAAGACATGAATTTACACCCTCTGTTGTTCTTATTAATGGCTTATGAATGAGCAGAAAACCATTCATTTATGTATATTTTTTGAAAGGGTTACTTATTAGAAAGTGGTACCAGTGTTGTGGCATGTATGCTCCATAATGCTGATTCTTGGCTCTTCCGAGAGGAAAGCTATAATGTGGTGACTCACTATTTCTTTACTGGCCTGACACCTCCACAATTCTTTCTGCCATATAACCCAGAAGAAAAAAGAATAAAAAAAAAAATACTCCCACTGCTCCACTGGGTTGAATATTAAAGGCGTCCATGCCGACCTTCTCCAGTGTTCCGTTCAGCATCATGTTGAGACTTCCGCGTCCTAGCATTGACTTAGAAATCCTTAGCGTTAAAGCAAGACTGCTGTAACCTCTGTTGAATAGCCAATGTGGCCGTTAATTGGCAAATAAGGGAACGATGGTGAGTTCTAAAATACAGTATAACATACCAGCTCAGTAATGTCGTCGTCGCACAGCAATAGCTAGTGTTTTACTATTTATTTATTGTTATTTACTATTGCACGACACGGCATGGAAAGGGGTCAGCGCGTGGTCCTTGGCGTGCATCTGCGCTGTGAGAAAATAAATATCAAGGGGAGCCTGTAATGTTTCCATATTGTCATTTTATACTGTTGAGAATTCTTTGCTGTTAAAAGTCCATTTGTGATTGAACAATAGCATCATGCTGACAGCTTGTGTTGTTACAGATCTCTGACATATTGCCTTGAGCTTCTTCTTGATTGTTACAGCGGCCTCATGTCCCAATGGCCAAACCTCCAGATGTCACGGAGCTAAAACATCGTCGTAATAATAAATGTACATATCTTCACAGTGACGAATGTGATAAAGAATTTCTTTTTTTTTTTTTATATATAAAACTGTACACTAAAAAGGACAGCTTCTCATATTTTCAATCGTGTGTGTGTGTGTGTGTGTGTGTGTGTGTGTCTACGTCACTGTGGTTTCAGCCCGACCTCATCCTTCCCTTCTCTGACGCTGGCAGTGTCGACAGAAGGAACTCTCTTTCCCTTGAACTTGAGCGAGGGATGCAGAGTGAGCGATGCTTGCCGGTGATGTCGGCGGCCCCCCGAGCGGGGGACGACGGCACGCCGCCGTAGGATGCTACCATTAGCATGCTAACGGCCATTTGAAAACAAGCAAATCACACGAGAGCTCACGAGAAAGACACACTGTGGGTTACGTGTTACAAATAACTGTTTGGACACCCCCACCCCCACCTAGCCAAATCACACACAGAAGGAATGCGCTTTTCCTTGAAGTGTCATGCCTCATAAACAATAATTAATCAAATAAATCGAATTGAGTTGCAGCACAATCTGGTTCAGCTCTGTCTCTTTACTTCAGCACTTGGTGAAGTGAAGTGAAGTGAAGTGAAGTGGTGTGATGTTATGGTTGGCTGGATGTGAGTTATTAATGTTTATTGCTTTTAGGAGATTAATATATACAGTCGTCAGGTGAATCGGGAGCTGAGAATGAAAATGACCGCGTGTTCCTTGTGTGTATTTGTTTTTGCAACAGCATCCTTCCTCTGGAGGCACTTACGATGTTTAAATGTGTGTGTGTGTGTGTGTGTGTGTCTCTACTCAAAGTGTGCAAATAGCAGAAAAGGGACTTTAAATGTGTGCATATGTGTGAATCGGAGCCCCTTGAACAATTGTGGAATGTGTGTATTGAGAGATCTGTATGTAGTTTGTGGATGAGTGTGTGTGTGTGTGTGTGTGTGTGTGTGTAATGAGGGAGGCAGAACATGCGTATGCACATGCGTGTGAATGAGTGCGAGTGTATATTAATCTTGGCAGTGTCAGCTGCTCCTGGCTGCTGCTGCCGTCCAACAGGAAGTCACTTTAAACTTGGGGTCAAAGGGTCGCACTTGAAAAGAGAGATGAGAAGCGAGAGTGTTGAAACTGGCCCCAGCTCTTTGGCTTTACGTCACAAACTGTTCACCAGACCTACTTGTTTTTTCACTCAAGAACGCTGGGAGCGATGCGTTTCTTGTTTCCGGTGTGTTTGGAATAAACAGAAGCGGAACTGGTTGACAATAATAACAATTATGTACCTAATTGTATTGAATGATATTGTTGTGGATTTCAATGAAATGGCATCGAGGGCTAACCGTAGCACCTTGCAAGTGCCTAAAGAACAAAGATGTTATAAAGGAGACAGATGCTAGTCATTTGTTACATTTGTAAAATACAGAAGGGTTAGGGGGGAAGCGACTGACAGCCTTGAGCAGCAGCAAACACGCACTGAGCACAATTCACAAGAACTGGTGACTGGTTCATGGCCACCGAAATGCACTTTAATGCATTTTAAACATGTAATATGGAGAGAAAAATTGTCAAAGCGAAAACCAACCACACGTCATAAACGAAGCAAAAGAGGACTTTTGGCAGCAAGGTGGTAGACGAGCAGCGAGCCCGCTTTACCTTGAAATAACGCTTCCATTGTCTTCAGTTGCTGATCAACCCGGAAGCGGTGAAGTGGCGACGATTTCTCGGATTCCCCGCGTTTGTATGGCTTGCAGCCAGGAACACAGTTCTTCTGTATATCAACACATTATCCTTTCGATAACAGCATCTGAGCGTGACGTCGGAGGGAAATGGTTGTAGCAGCAAAACCAGCGTGTTAAATTCAACAACAGCGCATTCAATTGCTTATAAATTCTCTGTGTCTTATTTTTTTAAGAGAAAGAATGTGTCGTCTCTCACATCGACAAAGTGTTTGAATATAGTTTTATATTAGAAATATATATTAGTCGTGGAGTTTTCTAAGCGTGCCCTTGGCAGCATGCTGCGTTTGATATTACATCACAACTTGACATAACTTTAGGATCCAGCCATGTTGGGGGGGGAAAAAACACCCCCCAAAAAGTGCTGTTCTTCTTGCGTAAGCTCTCTTCTTCAAGTGGACGAAAGAGGCACATGATGTTTTGAGGGGCCAATTTTGAATGGAGTGGAAACCGCACTTTGTCGCCATCTAAACTTTTCTGTAAAAGTATGTATTTTACTTTTTATAAATACACATGAACACCAACACAGTCTGTGCTGGAGAGGATTTACTGCAGCCCGGAGCATTTCCATTTCTTGGTCATTCGGGGGGGCGGGGGGACGGGGGGGGGGTCAGTTTCTGACAGAACAACTCTGGCCACTGTCCTCCCAGTCAATATCCTTCAAATTTGAGCATAAGGACACTGAGCTCAGGTTACATAATGATACAGAATAAAACGCAGTGGTCATATGGAAAAATGTTCTAAAACTGAAGTTGCAGTTTCTCTCTGTTGATGGTTACAACAAAGCGTAGTTAAACGTAGGCTTCTTTTTGACGACTCGCTCGGCTGGCTAAGTTATAAAGAGAAAATATGTGCACTTACGCACAATACCATGGAATGAGATGTTGGCACACCCAATATTGTTGTTGCTTTACATTTGAGCAATCAAATAGCTGTGCAATCAACGCCGTCATCGCCCTGTATTTCATTCTCCTTCGAAAATTGAGGGAAAGGCGCTCGTTTACAATGTTGCCGAGATGACAAGGCAGGAGTGCGATGTAAAAGAAGAAGTTGTACAATTATTAAATACCGGAATTTAAATATGATTTACATTTCAAACTTGCATTTCATCGACGCATCAAAATGATCCACTGTGACCTCACAATGGACCACTGATGCATCACAATGACACATTGTTACAGTGCAATGGACCACTGATGCATCACAATGACACATTTGAACATCCCAGTGACACATTGTTACAGTGCAATGGACCACTGATGCATCACAATGATCCACTGTGACATCACAATGAAACACTGTGACGTCACAATGAAACACTGTGACATCACAGTGATCCATTGTGACATCACAATGGCACACTGATGCATCACAATGATCCATGGTTGCATCACAGTGACACATTGTTACGTTACAATGGACCATGGCCATTCCCAGCAACCCCTAGTGTTTCCTTGTGTTTTTTCCTTTCCCTGTTCCCAGTGTTTGTCTGTGGTGTGTGTGTGTGTGTGTGTGTGTGTGTGTGTTGGTGTGGGCGTGGCTCCCTTCCCTCCCTCTCCTGGCTCCCTGGTCACCGGCGCACCTGTCTCCCATCAGCTGGTCAGCTCTGCAGTATGTCTACCCCAGTTCTTCAGCCGCTCATCGCCTGATTGGCGTGTAACCTTCACTTCTCAAGGCTGACTCAGATGATCTACCTGCCATTCAGTATCTCTGTACTAGTTTGTTACTAATGCCGGCCTCTCTGTGTCCACGATCATCTTCAGCCTGCCCGTCTTCCTGATTGTCTCCCTGCCTGCCTGCCACCACCCTGCCTCCCAGCTATCCTCATTTGTCACGTTTCCCTTCACTCCACGCTCACGCCAGCCTCGTCCTACGTTACCTTCCCTCTTCCCTGCTGCCTTTGGAGTCCATTCCCCTGCCCTCAGCTCTGCATCCAGATTCCATTTAATAATAAAACCTCACCTTATCCAAATACAACTCTGTCCGTGTCCTGCACTGGGGTCCCTCCAGTGTGCGCGCGACACATTGATGTATCAAAATGATAGATTGTTGCATCACAATGAAACATTGTGACATCACAATCAGACATTGTGGTATCACATTGGACCATTGATGCATCAAAACGACACATTTGAACATCACAATGACACAATGTTATTGCATTACATTGATCCATGGTTATATTACAATGGACCATTGATGCATCACAGTGATCCATTGTGACATAACAATGACACTTTGTCACAGTAACACATTGTTGCGTCACTGTGACACATTGCTGCGTCACAGTGACACATTGCTGCGTCACAGTGACACATTGCTGCGTCACAATCTTCAATTGTGACATCACAGTCACAGTGTAATTAAATGTGGCATGTCTTCTATGAGGTACAATTATCAAGGACCAATAAAAGCTTCACACACACCATCTGTGTTGTGGTGCTGTCATGGACAGGTGATCTTTGCAGGGCGCCTGTCTACTTTGCCTTTATTTGTTGAGCTGTGTTGTCCCCGTTCTCAGCTGTCGTGTCTATTTCTGCGCAATGAAAAGAACCGCTGTCGAATTCCTTGCGTGCGTTATGTGCACCAATACAGCTGATTCTGATCACACAAGTCCCAGTATTTAAAAAAACAAACTAACACACGATATAAAGTACTGTAAGGAAGAACAGAAGTGTGTTGCTCTCTCTCGCTTTTGCATGCACAAGCCCCACTGTCTGATTTATGCACCCGAAGGTCACAAGGTCACATAATAATAATAATAACATGCATTTTAAGAGGTGATCCAACTCGTGAAGCAGATCCGTGTTCAGTTCATCTATTTATTTCTGCATCCCAGAAGGACCTCCACATCATTCGTGTATCGCAAAATATGCCCCAACATTGTTACGGTGTGTTTTGACTGCATTCGGGAGAAACCCTTCGAAAGGCGGCCGCGAGCGTTAGCCGTTAGCTGCATGCTAATACCTTAGCTCCGTTTCTCACACTTACAGACATACATGCCGTTCCGCAGGGCGAAGGCTGCATATATTGTATGAACATTTGAACCGTCCGCCACACTGAATCACATCAATTACAGACATTAAAGCAAACACGACAAACAGTGAATATGTTACTGCTCATAAACCTTTTTTCATAAACCTGATATTGGGAACGCCTAATTTAAAACAATTATTAGGCGTTCCCAATATCAGCTTACACCTTTCTCTCACTTCAGCGTCACCAGGATCTTAATATTGCCATTTAAACATGCAAACAAATGATCGCATATACGATCACAGTGCAAAGTCACACTAAAACTGGATGCAAAATTCTACATTGTGCATAATAAAGGCAAATGTTTAGATGGAGCAATTCTCTGATTCCACCTTTGTCTCTCCTGTCTTCCCTCTTTTACACACACACACAAAAAAGGAGCACTTTTGAATATCTTTAATCATATTTGCCTAGACTATGCTGGGGGGGTGGGGGGGTGGGTGGTGTCTACGCTCCCTCGCCTCATGTTCCTTAAAGTGGTGATAGACAACTTGGGCTGAGGCTGGTTTTACCTCTAAGTCTACTTGGCTTTTATCACTGGTAGTTAAGGAAGAGGGCTGAAAGGTAACCAAGGCAGCATCTCACACACACACACACACACACACACACACACACACACACACACACACACACACACACACACACACACACACACACACACACACACACACACACACACACACAGCCCTCCTTTCATTCTCTCTCTCTCACTTCCTTTCTGCAATCTGAATAGAGGGGAAACACAGTTTTACCACATTGGCACATTGATTGTTAGTGTGTATGTGTGTGTGTGTGTGTGTGTCTCTCTGACTGGTGCTACACTCTCAAGGCTCTGAGCTCCATGAGCGCTCACAGCTGAAGGGGGGCGTTCACCTCACAGGTCGACAATTCCCTTCAAAAACACTACTGACGGGTTGACCGAGGGTTGGGAGTGGCGGAGCCGAGCGTGACTTCCAGTAGTCTGGTGATGATGTCCGAGTGGGTGGGGTGAAAGGTCAAGCCGTCCACCTCCATGGCCAGGTTACCAGTCTTCCCGCTTCTTATCCCGAAGCGCACCAGAGTGGAAAGGACTGACTCCTCCTGGGGGAGAAAGAGGGAGAATGTGTGTGTAAATGGCAGAGATGCTTCGTTTCGATTCCAAAGGCGGTATGTATTCAGGAGAAGATTCAGAAAGGTGTGTGTGTGTGTGTGTGTGTGTGTGTGTGTGTGTGTGTGTGTGTGTGTGTGTGAGGGATTGTGATTGTGTCCGTCACCTTGTCCACAGATGGCAGGTTAGCAGTCCAGTCCTGGAGCAGTTCACGGGGGGTTGCGTCTTCCAGTCCCAGTCCTTTCTTTAGGTACCGCTGGTGGGAGGGGCAGGTGTGGAGCAGGTAAAGCCCACAGGCCACAGCGTATCCTCCCCAGTTAGACACCCCTGCGGGAGGGAGGGACGAGGGGTGAGAGTGGGAGGACGTGGATAAACCAATAAAATTCTAACTCCAAAGTTATACTATATATATAGAATTTTCCTGCTTTCTCAGGCTAATATTATATAACATGTACTGTAGCCTTCATGAGTCTAAACCTGAATTATCTTTTAATAATAAAGCAAGAAAATGCTCCCTTTGATGACAGAAGTCCGGACATTGCCAATGGTTTGGGTGGGGTGAAATGACGCCCTCCATAGATGAACTCGGGTCAGTTAAGGACTTGAATGGTCACACTGCTTTCTTGCTCCCACTGTGTGTGTGTGTGTGTGTGTGTGTGTGTGTGTGTGTGTGCTGATTTTCCAGGAATGCATCACACAGCTGAATGTGTCACTTCCCTGAGGCCAGTCACTGCCAGTCTCACTTCTGTGTTGTTCAGTTATACTCCTGCATTCTGCGTGGAGATTTCACGGTGCACTTAGCGTGTATCCATACCTGCAGACCTACTTTGCACAACTAGTATAATGGTTCATACCAGCGGTGATGGCGTAGTCAGCAGCAACATCACAGGCTATGAGGCTCCCTTTGGGCATCAGGGTCTCCACCTTTTCCCTCAGTTTACCCATCCCCAACTCATTACCACCATCGCCGATTCCTACACACAGTGACATTCATGTTTGACAGGCCGTATAAATCCATAACGTGGTTGATCAATTATTGCTTCCTTAAACCCCTTAAAAAGGTCATTTATATGAAGGCCGCAAAATGTAATGTGTTACCTACCTGTAGTGCCAATTCCTGGTATGTCCTTGGCGGCAATAAACAGGTTATCAATAGGGTCCACCAGATGTTTGATGTTTATTCCTCTCATGTTGTAGTAGTTTCCGTCGCTGGCACGTCCGCTGCGCTCTATCGCCACGAGGTGGTCGTACCTGGTGTGAAAACATTACTGGGAGACACGCTGCGCCACTCAACACTCATGCATTTCTTTGTACAGGTGCACAGACCACTAAAAGACTAACTTAACCAATACAAAATCAAAACTACCAAGAAGATGAGCATATGTTTAAGTCTAGTTTAAGTCAGCGTACATCACTAACTAAGATCTATAACAAGGACACAAATTCGACCCAATCCAGAGTAATTTAGAAAATCAGTTACGATGTAGTAATAATCGTTTTTTGTTTTTTTTATAATAGGGCTAAAAGGTCCTGTATTCTGTCCTCATCCTTACTGCAAACCCATGAGACAGGTCAGCTGACCTGGGCTTGCTGGGGTCTCCGTGGTGGCACAGGAAGTGCAGTGCAGAGTCTGGGCCGCTGTCTTCAAAGGTGACCAATGGGATGGCAGTTTTCAGCACACCTGAGGGTGCAACTACAGCGTTAATAAACAGCAAAAGGGTGGATAAGGGTGCGTTTCTTTTCAGGTCTCACGGACGTGGATCAAGCCTTCTTCCCCACCTGTCCTCACAGCTTCATCGATGATGTCCCGGTTCATCTCCAAGGCTCTCCTGTCCGTCAACATCGTCACCTGTTTTCCCAGCGACAGCAGCATGGTTGCCATGGCAATGGCTCCGGGTGGGCCGTCAGTCTCGTCAGGGGGACTAAAGGGGAAACACAGATAACAATCGACATTTTGCAGTCCATGTTTTTTTTTTTTTGTTTTTTTTTTTTTTTTTAAAAGGTGCTGAGCCGATCTCAAAGTCCTGTGCGACGCTGCTTCCTGGAGGATGTCCCCCCCCCCCCCCCCCCCCCTTCTCACCTTTGGCTAGAGTTAAGAGAAGTTATGCTCTATGGGCGTGATACAAAACGGTACCATGGCACCAAACAAGTCACACACTGAATTATTAACCATGTAACAAAGTGTTTCAGCAGTGTAAGTGGAGCTGCAGGCTCGTGAATAAATAAATGGGGAACAGGATAATGTGTTGAGAGAGTACATCTAAGATAAGAGTGAGAGAGCCACTGCACGACAGCGTGCAGACATACCTGTGTGTCAGGTGTATATGTGGAGGTACCTATGCATGTAGTGTGTGGGGAAGCCGGTTGTTATGGCAACAGAGGACGCGTGGGAGAGCGCCAGGCAGGAGCGCAGAAGTTCGTCCTGAACAAATAAAGCTCTGATCCCCCGTTGACCTGGTGACAGAAAGTGACAAACTCTCACACACACACACACACACACACACACACACCTCCAGCACAACTCTCCAGCGTCCCGCCATTTCTGCTGATGACCGCAGAGAGTTATCGAACACCTTTTGGGGGAGAGAAACTCCTCCATAGCTGAGCACAAGCACACTATGTTGATAACGTGCACACTGGTGCTTTGTGCTGTCGTTTATATGAGCGAGGCTTGCTGCTTATGCACTTCATGCTACGCGCTAAGGCCACAGAGGAGGACTGCAAACGCAGCAGCTCTGTAAGTGAGTTAGGGTTAGATCAATCAAAATGAAGTTATCACAGTGTTACTGCCACAACTGCAGTATAAATACTGACAAATGTGCACTTGTTTAGCTACTGCCTGGAGTAATAATGTCTGCTGTGTGTTTCTGCACCTTTCTGTCTTTGCAGCTGTGACTTTCCCTGCTGTGGGATTAATAAAGTCTATCTTAATCTTAATCTTAATCTTAATAACGGTCTTCTCGTTCACATTCTTCTATAATTACATAGTGTAATCAAACACACCAGCTTTGTTATAGTGGCCATGGTGGCTCTGTGAGGTCAACATGCTAACACGCTCACAATGACAATGCTGACGTGCTCATCAGCACATAACACAAAATGCAGCGGAGGCTGACGGCGTCTGGTCAAAATCTCAACAGTATCGGACAAATCAAGAAGTTTTGAGGGTCACCAAAGTGATAGCAATTCATCTTGAGGGGAACAGGAATGTCTGTTTCAAATTCCTTTGTAATCCGTACAGTAGTGGTCGAGGTATTTCACTGAAAACCACAAATGGGGACCTGACACCAAAAGCAGTAGGCTTCATCCTCTGGGGATTGCTAATGTCTGCACAGAATGTCATGAGAATCCATCCAATGGTTTTTGAGATATTTTAGTCTGGAACAAAGTGCTGGACTGAGCGAAACGGCCATCCCTAGAGCCCCACCACTAGCTTGGCTAAAAAGAAAGTGTAGGTCGCAGCCTATTATTCTGCTTCTGAAAAAACAAGTCCAATTATGTAAAGCTCCGGCACCACTCACTGAATTTAAGAACTGAAATAAGGTGACTCTTTGCGCGTGTTTACCTGGGTCCTCTCCGATAATCGTCTCCAGCTGTCGGATTTTGGCCACGGCCCTCTGGGACGCCAAACTGTACAACAAGGGACTGTGGGACACCAGAAAGCAGAGGGGGATCAGTTCAAGATCGGGATCCGCGCGGGGGGGGTCTGCGCTGTCGGCAGGTGGAGGTATGGGGGAGGAGTCTGGGATGTCGGTCAGGAACATGCAGCCCGGTGAGTGACTGAAGGCCAAAGAAGGCTCTGGGAAGAGACAGTGTGAATGCATGATCACTTCTTAGGGACTATGAAGTCGTTGAGAAGGTTCTGGAGTGAATACAGAATCAGCCAATCATATTGCTCACTGCTGCTGAGTATTGCTTCTATGGCAGTCACTCCACAGGCCCAGAACACTGTGACATCACCAGGCTGCAGCTCTACTCGCTCCCCATAGTCTGGTCTGGACAGATCCTGTATGCCTAGGAGAGCTACACACACAAGTAATGCCAAGTTATACGCTGGTAAATCAAGTTTATTGTCCTGTGTAGAGCATATGTGTGTGTGTGTGTGTGTGTGTGTGTGTGTGTGTGTGTGTGTGTACCTGGGTCTCCTATGTGTACAGGAGCTCCATGAGCTAGCGGGTTGAGGTGAGTAACCTCCACTGCAGCGTCCAGCATGGCAGCTGGGACGGCACGCATGGTGACCACTAGAGGGCAGCTGAACTCTCCTGCAGGAATACAGGGAATTGCAGTCTACACACACACACACACACACACACACACACACACACACACACACACAAACACACAGTTTCAGGTAAAAAATTAAAAAAAAAATCCAAATATTCACTGGGCCTAGCTTATCTCCTTTTCATACGATCGCAAACGGAATATCTTTTGGTTTTGGACTGTTGGTCAGACAAAACAAGACATGTTAAGACCATCTTGAGGCATAATATAGAAACCCATCCCTGGCTACCTGCAGCTACAGTACATCCCGTCTTTTTTCTTTTCTTTGCAAATGCACGTTTGCTACACGTACAGGAACTTGTGCCATACCCTATACATGCTGACATTTGTGCCCTGCTCCACGTTCCTGACGGGCACTCCGGCTTTCTTTAGCCTGCCCTCAAAGCCAAAACTGCAGCCCATGTAGAAACACACCATGTCCGTCCAGGGGCCGCGGCGCACGGCCTGCTGCTCCGATGCAGTCCTGGGAGCACAATGAAAAAAGAGGAGGTCACAAGAGCCGAAGTCGAGGTGTTGATGACGACGATTTTCTTACATAAAATCTTGTTTTGTAGATGTACAAAATATAAAATACGTGACACTATACTTAACCTAATTTTAAGTATATTCAGTTCTTCTCACAGGCCTACTGGCATGGCCAGATTAACCTGAGCAGACATAAGGCACTTGGCCTACTTAAATCTCAGATCCTGCCCCCGTCTGTGCAGAGTGTACAGTTTTGTAGCTAACATGTATCCCCAAAACTCATTTCAATAACCGTGCCAATACCATACCAAAGCATGTTACTGTACACGCATACTGTACGCTCCAGGATTCCTCCGATGCTCTCTTGGGTGGTTTGCTCAATTATGAACTGAATCATAAATGTGAACAAGCTCTCATTCTCAAGTATAAGATTTGGACCTCGTCATGACTAGGCGTGACGTTATTTTGCTGCTGTCAGTTATCTGCCTGGGAGACCTGAGTTTACGCAGGTATAAATATAACAGACGTCTATGAGCATACGTCTCGTTTTTTCCATCGAGTTAAGCCCTCCAACGTCACAGTCTCCCGTGCGCATTCGAACTCCGTCCGTCTGTGTTCAAATACCTTGGCTGAGAGCCATAACTCTGCAGGCTGGAGACTGTCTTCACCGGGAGACCCTCTTCGTACACACAGTACTGAGAAATATCTGTCCTGAAGACACAGAAAGACACAAACACGCGTCACGTTGGGACGTGAGGTGGAAGGACAAATGCAAGGGATCCTATAATGCCCACAAAATAACTTTTTGCCCATAACTTTCCATGCAATATTTCATTTCATTTAGTTGGATGTATGGAAAAAAAAGTGCCATCATTAAATAACTGAGGTGAGAAACGAGAGTCATATTTGCAGCAGTATGTGACCTTCTCCACGCTGCTTTGGGTGGCTCGGTAGCATGAAAGGCTGTGTAAAGTTCAGTTACAGTTGTAAAGTACAGTCACACACATCAACCAAAAGTGAGTTAATGAGAAATCTGCTGTTTGTGCAGGGGTGACTCATTCACATTCCAATGAATGAAGGAGGAACGAACAGGACTACGTTCACCTGAAGACTTCTTGAACTAACTCAAGGAGACTTTGACATGTTGGATTCTTCATACTGGAGGACGAAGAGGAGAAGAAATACAAACACAAAATGTGTGTGGGATACTTGCTCAGTGTGTGTGTGTGTGTGTGTTCTACCTTATGTCAGCATGTTTAGCAAGAGACGGACAGGAAGTCTCTCCTGATTGGCTGCGATAAAGGAGCGGCAAGGGAGCGGGGTTTCTGCGGCACAGCGCTTCAAAGTCATTGGCCAGATGTTTGGGCAGGATAACGACATTGGCCTGCTGGAATCCTGACACACAAACACACACACATACACACATTTCATGCATTGTAATAATAGACGCAGAGAACATAATTCGCTCTGGTTCGAGAGTCCATTTCCCATTTCTTCAAAAGCCTCTCTAGTCCTCAGAGGACACGGCAAGTCTTTCTATTTCTTCATTTGCAATTGGAAGGGGAAAAAAAAAAAGGGGGGGGGGTACTGGAACACACAGATTAACAGATCGACGTTTTGACACTGCTGTGTCTTCATCAGACATCAGGACACATACACTGAGCATGGCCGACCTAGAATAGGTGCACGATTGCCATTGGATAGTTGGCTGAACAGGTTTTCCCATGCGCTATAGTCACATCAGAAGCAAAAGAACACTGAGTTACAAAGGACAAGTACCGCATCTATCTGTTATTCTACTAGAATCAATTGGAGGAAACCTGACAAGTTCAGGTCTTCATTGAGACAGAAGAGTACGAATCCGTTACGTCTCTCTTGCTTCATACTTAAAAAAAAACAATGATTCATCGTTTTTATATCAGAAATCAACATTTTCAAACCGCAAGAGCCCCGTTTTTTAATATCTGACTGATTTCACTGGCTACAACAACTGCTGCTGGTAAATTTGCTCAGGTGTAGGTAATGAATTCTGCGAGTTAGTCTTGGCGGCACCTTCAAAACACAACTGGACAACTACGCGGCTGCTATCAATAAACGTAACATCACTTTTGACATGTCATGTAATATCTAACACCTAAAATATGAGCTAAAATTGTTTCTTTTTTCTCTCCAAAAAGCTGGTATGGTTCACTGAGAAGTCGACTTTCCTCTAACTGACTGGCTAAAAAGAACCAAATTGCTCGATCTGAAGTTTGTGATTCTGCTTGGTACAACCATAGCTAGGCCTGTAGTTCGATTTGATGATACACTGGTTCTTACCGTCAGCTAATCCAGTCGTGGTTCTTATTCTGGGATCTTCCTGCCTGATCAACAGCCTCAACTCAACAGGACTCAGGGAACTTAAGTTATTCCACTGCTCCATCGCAGAACACGCACACTTCCGTAACTACTACTGCGACCGCTTCCTTCCTTTCTACGGACAAACTGGTCGAAGACTCTGGTGTACTCATACTTGTCCCACTTGGGTTAATGTTCAAGTGAGGATGACTTGGATTTGGTTCATCTTTGGAAAAGGACGCGAAGAGGGATACAGAACTGTTAACGGAGAGGAATATCAGTAGAGATGAAAGAATCTCTTCTGTCTATAGAAAAGAAAAGAAAAAAAAAACTTGAAAGTAGAGAGAGATTGGGTCTGGCTTTTTCAACTACCTCCAACCTTCCTGTTTATGAAAATAGTTTTGACAGGTACAGGAAACTTTTGTAACCACATAACTGTTAACTTTACTTACATCTTATCACCTTTATTTCTATATTTGATACTCACCGTGTAGTATTTTGGGCTCATCTGACTCAAACATACAGTTTATGATTGTAATACTCCTCTGTCGGCTTTACACTGCGTGCCATGTTTGTGTTACCACAGCAACCCACGCCACACGTCTTTGCTGTTTGCAAATGGACAGCACATTACATGTACTGTATACTTGCATTTAGATACAGATGAAACAGGAGTATAAATCTCAAGTCTCCTGTACTTTTGTAATGAAATGAAACTTATAAAAACATGTCCGAGAGCAACGAGGTGTGGTGGAGACACAGTGGGACAACTTTATTGGTCACATATAAAATCATACAGGGTACAATGTATCAATCTTCGAAATAAAACAATAAAGCCGAGTTACAACAAAGCATCATTAACGCTACAGACAATGTAAATAGACTGTTAAGAACAGCGGAAACAGAGGACACGCCATTAAAAACTATACTTACAAGTGCTGAGGATAAAAACAAAGTTTGGGCAAAAACAAGCTATTGGATTTTGGATAAATAACAAACCTGTCTTTCTTTTTACCTGAGCCCATTGCAGAGTTAGAGATACTGCTGAAGTATCTGAGGGAACGTCTGGCGGCTTTGACTGCAGCCAGCATGCTTCACCTGAAAATCCACCCACCCACACACACACACACACACACACACACACACACACACACACAGAGACAGAGACAGAGACAGACAAGAGAGATAAAATCTGAAATTGGTCTTTTTCAGTATCTTTTCTCATGCAAACTGCTCCAGTGGCCAAAATGGAATTGTAAAGAGTTTTTAAAACTGCGGTGAAGTCTCACATTTCACAAAACGTCCTAATGTCTAAAATGTCACCTGTGGGCTTCCTGAAATATAGGTTCCTAGTAAGAAACGTTTTAAATGTGTCTACATACAAGGTAAAGTCACCTCCAAAGTCAAAATGCCCTCTAACACATGCCAATCCCCTCATGTTTGAATTTTCATAACAACGTTTCATTATGAGGTTTGCTGAAAAATGCACTGGATTCTTGTTCAGAGCCACTTTGCTTGTTACTATATATGCTTTGAAGTCAATCTACTGAAGAGTTCTGGAGAGATATTCATCTGAATTTCCCTCCCACGTCATTATACAACCGTAAAATCCCTAAACTAGGGCTTTATCTAAAGGATCTTCCTTAAAAGGCTATTTTTGAGAGTTTAAATACGAAGGAACTACTGACTATTGACAGTGGAGGCAAGCTTGCTCTGGCTTTCATGTGGTCGTAGTCAGGGGACACCCTTGAGCAGGTTTCCTTTGGGGATCTTCAGCAAACCTGCTAAGGAAAAAAATGTTTACGAGAGTTCAAATGTGGGGGAAACTGTCATTTCACTGTCTCTGGAGGTGACTTTCCCTTGTATTTTCTGCCACACTGAGCAGTAGGATGGCATCAAATGTTAGATGCAAACAATCAAGGACATTCCGAACTGTAACTTCCAGCAAACCCTTTAACCTTTAACCTTTGAGGTGTATAGTAACGTTCAGATATTATATGGTCGTAGTCTAATCCACTCAGCAAACCTATTACGGCAACGTATCATATTAGTACTTCCTTGGTGGCGTCTCACATTCAACAAGACAACAAACAAGACGTATTTAATATATAATGTGTGTAGTATAATGTAGTAACATTTTATTTGGCATATAAAATGTGAGAAATAGTTGCTGAAATGCGTCACTTGACCGCAGCCGACTGACCTCAACGGTCACCCGCCACAGCCAGTAAGTTACCTACTTCATCCATTGGTCCGTTTCATATCCGGTGTTGCGGCTGAACGAGTGACCCGGTTAACTTTCAGTCGAATGCGTCAGTTGTTGCCGAGAAGTCGAGATTTTTTTTTTTTTTTTTTAGTTTTTCCCATCAAAACACACCGAGTCTTGTTGGAGGAAACGTGTCTCATACCGACACTCCGTCCGCATTTTGGAAGTTGCTTGTTGTTGCGGAACTTGCTGGCGACAGGAGTTGCTTTCAACAGCCGTCGTAACTACGACGACAACAGACGCATTCGGCTGAAAGTCGCCAGTTGACGGGGGTCACTCCCTAAACCGAAACACCTGTCTCACCTTACAGCGTTATTGCAAGTGTCCCTTGGGAAAGTTGCGAATGTAACGTTACGAGCACCATCGCTAGCGCTAGCTAACAAACTCACTGCGCAGCTTTGTTAGCTATAGAACCACCGTGACTCGCTGGCTTATAACTCTTTCATATTTACCGCTTTAGCCTGTCTTACCTTACAAAGTGTTATTTCAATATCGTGAGGGAAAGTTTAGAATCCGTGGGCGGTTCATAGACCTGTCACTGCCAAGACAGGCGAATGGTTACACACTTCTTCTTCTTCTTTTTCTTCTTTCTTCTTCTTCTTCTTCTTCTTCTTCTTCTTCTTCTTCTTCTTCTTCTTCGATTTTACTGGTTGGTTGACTACAAACCGACATTATGCCGCCACCCACTGTACCGGATCGTATAACAGCACGATTTAGACATCACAAAAACAAACAAAGAAAGCAAATAAAAAGAGAAAGCTCTTCGTAAAGAGGTTATATTGTGGATATCAGACCTGTTTCATTTAAATATTCAAATAAAGCCCTGCCCTTCAGTCTCTCTCTCTCTCTCTTTGGACTTCCTACAGCCTATCAGCACACGCTCAACAGTCTCACATGTATCTGTCTTTTTCATGGTGTGCAGAGTGTGTCCAAATCTTAACCTAGAAAACATAATCCCATTTTCTCACTCTGACAGACTTTTAGAATAATCTAATAATCCCTTAGTGTCGTTATTCCAGATTTCCTGCCAAGGTGTCATTATTCCCCCGATGAATTCCTTCTGATCGCCCAAAACAAATTTCTAAAACATCACTGTCGTGCAAGTCATGACACGGATTGTGAAAGTGCATTTTTTATTATTATCTGATAGCGCTGGCCGTAGGTATTTATAGGAGTGAACCACCTTGACGCCCCCCCCCCCCCCCCCCCCCCGGATGGATGCAGGGGTCAAAGGAGGCTCCGTCCTGCAGATGGTTTAATCTGCACCGCCCAACAAAGTCATCCACAAGGCCTCTGTGTTCCTCCTCTTGTTGACCACTGATGCACCTCGCAATGGCAGAGCCGTCGGAAATCTTCTGGAGGTGGCATGGCTAGAAGTTGTAGCTGAAGTCCGAGGCGTATGGAGTAAATAGGTACGGGGAGAGGACAGAGGCAAAGGCCCATTCCGAACCAGGAAAAACCCTGATAGGCTGTATGGTGTTAAGACTTCAGGTACCAGGACCAGGCATAACGTCTTCCACAGTGTGAAGACCTTCTCCAGTCTCAGGTTCAGGTTTCTTGCATCCGCTCAGGTTTCAGGCTTATCGAGGTCTGTCACACGACTAAAGAGTAAGAATGAACTGTCAACCCCGACAAAGTGTTGAGTGCTTTAACACTACGACAGCGCACTTGCGGCCCTTTTATATGAACTGATTTGATTGAGGCAGACTTTTTTGGATTTTGTGGGTACATAAAGTGGATGGATGGGTGGGTAGGCTGAGGGGTGCAAGTAGTAAAGCTCCCAAATGTGAGACAAAGGCGTGCACAGTGTCAGCAATTTAGTTCTTGTGTGATGAAAACAGTAAATAGGTCGGAATCAGTAGTTTGTGTAGGATACGGACCAAAATTAGTGGTTGCGAGGATGTGTCCGACCTAATTTAAGTTCTTTCTGTCTCAAAGTGTCCATGGAGTGAGACAAACACAGATGTATCTGGCATGGGAGTAGATCCTGGACAGAGAGAGACGGGGGGGGGGGGGGGGGGTCTCCTGTCAGCACAGTAATTCTTGAACTCGAGAGAAAAAAAACAACATATTGATTCAGGCAGCACAAATGAGCATGACTTGGATCGATATATACGATCGATTTCCACTCCAGTGCTTTGGCTTTTGGCGGCGGGGCTGCCCCCTTTTGTTTACATTTAATCACAGCCAGGTCCTTTAATGTACAACTAAAGCAGACATGAGAAGCCTCGTCTGGGAGTTTGTGAAGCATGCGACAGTACCCTACTTATAACATGCAAGGCATAAAATGAAACGATTCCTTCTGTCTCGTACTATGTGGTCTTAATATGAGACAAGAACCTAGTGCAGTTTTTTTTTTTGATGGCATCGATGACGACTCCCTCTGACACCGATGCTGTGTGGCGTGACAGGCGGCTGATCTTTAACCTGTGTTGCTCCAGAATTCTAGGAATCTACGTTACTACTACAACTACCAATAGGGGGAAGAAAAAAAAACAACAACCAAATCAACCACAGGCTTGAATCGTGGCCCAGTCCCGGACTGGGTTTGCAGGGAGGGAGGGAGAGAGGTGAGAGGTAAATACTAATGGAGGACGGGCCCTGGCAGAACACACTGTGAGCTGGTTAGTGTGACTGTGTCAAACAGGACATGCCTCACTCGGTTAAACAGGCAGGCCTTCTTCCAGGTACTCAGGTACGCTTGCATTGACATCCCAAGAAACCCCCCGAAACTATGAACTACTTTTTCCCCCCCAAAATGATCGGTTTCATCCGTGTATCGATTCTACTAGTTTTTATACCAACATCCCACGTGGCCACCAAAGCGTCTTTGATCAGGGTTGTATTGCGCCCAAATGTCCCTCCCCCACGCAACTGTTCACTTTGTAAATGAAGTGTACATGATGCAACATGATCATATTATGACATGCCGCTCGGGAAGTTACTACTGAGAAAATAGAATGGAACCATGGGAATGTGGAATGAAAGACTGCCAAACATGAAATGACAATCGGGGGACTGTTGAATGAAATTGAATATGCAGAATGGGCAAATCTGTTGTATCTGGGTGTATGCTAATAGGGTGCCTCCTGGAAATTAGCCTACACTGGCAAACGTTAAATAAATACATTGTCATCCATGAGCGTGATGACTGAATCTTATTTGCTTTCACATGCTAATGCCAAACATGTGACAAAGCAGAGAAACCCCCCCCCCCCGACCTCCAATGCTTTGATAAATGCAGGGGGTTAGGGGAATGTTCTGTTTTGCATGGATGCACTGCCCACTTTAGAAGTATTTACTATGTTTATAGTTGTCATTCTGACACACTTGGTTACCCTATGATGAGGCTAACATTACATCTCTGAAACAAAAGGTAGTGCCAGCGTGATGTCCTTATCATGTTTGAGTAAATACATCAGCTTTCTTCTGAATAATCCCGAAGCGACATGCCACGTATACTGTCATATCATATAATGCAATGCAGTGTAAGGTAATATATTACATAAATCAGCATATAAACAAATACAAGTCAGTGTTAAAGGGTAGGGCACTATACTATACTGTAGTTTACACTTATACCCCCTTATCTTTTTAATCCATGCTTGAAACTACCCAGGAAGTACTTACTCAGTAAGTTATCAAAGCGATAATTACAGCCCAACACCCTCGGGAACCTTCTCTTAAAAAATGACCTTCATTTAAAAAAAATATTAAAGAATATGTTGAGGCCAGAAATAGGGCTGCAGGTCTTCACCACCCACCTGAATAAAATGCCATAAATAGGAGAGAGGTCCCATTGAAATAGGTTGTAGTTTGCGTACATCTCCAAGAGAAACAAGTATGTGTTTTGTCCCTACAGGAAGTGAATCAAAGCAGTCACAAGACGTCGTTTCTCTATGATCACACTAATTCCAACAGTCCAGGAGTGACTTACCAGAACATAAAGTGGATTGTTACAGTACTACAGTCTGGCTGATTGATAGCCAATAACAGAATCTAACTTTAATCTGAAAGTGTAGATGACAGCAACAAGAACCTCAGTATCTGAGGTCTGGGGACACCTGGAAATCCTCACCTAGAAACTGCTATTTACCCAACAATAACCTTCGGTGCTAGTCAGAGTTTGAACTTTGAATCGACCTCCCAGGTTTTGCTGTGTTTGTAGACCCCTGGCGCTCAGTGGGGCTGGGTTATGGAGGGACAGGGAAGAGGGACTTTATAAAAGATCTGGGTAGAGGTGTTGTTGGTCAAGACTGAGAGGGCTGATGAACACAGAGGAAACCCTTTCATTTAGCCCATGATGGGTTACAGCAAGCTGTGTCTGTTACTGCTGCTGAGCAGCTACACGTTGGCTCGTAAGTAGGAATCCCTTTTGGTTCAAAGTAATTGGATTATACTAGTTTAGTTTACAAAAAAATAAAAAAATAAATTCCTAATGGGATTTTCATGTGGAGCTAATTATTTTGTGAGGTAGCCACTGTGTAAAGGCCTTTTTCTCAGCAGACATTTTGACTTTTGATGGCTCTGTTCCTGTCATGTGCCTCAGCAAGCCATGGCATTGTGACAGTGAGCCGCCAGGACCCAAAACACTGAAAATGGAATTCGGCCATTTACAGCTGTGCGTTTCCGTGTCCAAATGTCTTCTGTGAAAAAGGCCTATACACAGGTGCGACACTTCCAGGGTCCTTTTGCATGCTGCAACTAAATGGGACACAGCCATCATTGACGTTGAAATTAGAGAAAAAGGGTCTCTTTTTAGTCCTTACTTATGAACAACAATTCCCAGGAGGCAATGAGTTCATTATGAACACGCATAGGTGTTTGTTCAAGAGTGTTTTCACTGAACGTCTTGCCGGATAGCAATGATTCAGTTGCTGCTCAGTTTGCAGTTTAACAATTGTATATCCAGTGGATGTGTTGCGAAAGTACCCACTGACATTCAAGCAGTATGACAAAAACAGAGCAAGAACAACAGCAAAAAAAAACTGGGGGGACCCTGACCCTGACCAATCCCGCTGTATGTCTTTCGCTCATAAAAAAGTGTAAAATATTTCCTCTAATTCTAAGCCACAGGGTACTTAATTTGCGGTTGACAAACACTGCAAATTACTGCCTGAATGTTTTGGAAATTCTAATTGATAATGCTGATTAACCATATGCTTATTAATCACTTATCCTTGTTTTCCAGAGGACGGCAGCGACAATAAGGAACCAACGTCGGCATGTCTGTGTAAGTGGCTATCGACGCGTCAGATGCGTTCACATTGAGTGATCATCACTTAATCAAACAACCTTTCAACAGTCCTTTTCTGAAGGTTGCAATCGGGTTGTTTTCAGAAGCATTCTGTACTATGAACCAAACGAAAAAAGATCTGAAATAGATCTGAATCATGCGAAAGGTTCGTAGTGTACTTTTTAAAGAGTTGGAAAGGACTTTGTCTGTTCCTCTACGGGGCTGGACAGTGTGTGCAACTGGAAAGAGCTGAGTGTGTATGTGCATAGAGGGGGGGGGGTAAGTGGTACGTTTATTGCAAACAGGCACATTGACCTGCTCACAGGTCGATGGTGGCTGTGCTAAACTAATAAACACATGACCTGTTTTCTGGAGATAGCAGCAGGAGCCGATGGACTCCGTGCTGTTTGTTATTCGGTACAATAGCTGTTGTTCCCTGTTGGGAATGTCATTTAGCTGCCTCTGGGCCCAAAGGTCTGCTGCCAGGTATGAACTCACGATGCAGGAGGAACAGAACCAACCTGTAGGTTGAATGCAGGAACCTGACCTCATCTTGAAGTTTGAAACTTGATCTTTGTACATGAGGGACAAAGATCTTAGAGAGTCAATATAACAATGTGGTACCATTATCTTATTGCAGTGGCATCCAGATTCAAGGCCCATAAGAAATATGTGTACCAGTACACCACAGAGAGCAGAAATGGTGTGGTGGGCACTGCCAACCTGAGGAACGGCCCGAAAGTCTCTTGTCAGGTACATGACTGCTTGTGTGTCCCACTTTGTCAGTTCACTTGATAAATATAGGCCTTATCTGAGCTCCCTCCCCGTCTCTCCGCTGACCCTGTATCTTTAGGTCGAGATCGAAGTCCCCCAGACTTGCAAATTCATCATGCACACCAGGGACTGTGTTCTCAGTGAGGTGTCTGTCATGGATCCCCAGGGCCAGCCGGTCTACAGGCAGTCCCCCGGCTCTGAGGCCTTCCAGGCTGCCATGCAAAAGTTAGTGCAAAGCATTTTTCACATGATCTATATACACATGCAATAACATGATGTGTCTTTTGTAAGTTGACAAAACAAGTTAGATTTTTTTTTTTTTTTGGTGTCCATGTTCAGCTTTGACGAAGCAAAAATGGTAAAAGAAAAGAAAAGCCAACTTTAAACTCTACACAAGTTTAATCTCAGCCTGAGGCCCTGCAGGTTGCTGTTAGCTGTTCCAAAGTCTAGATTTCTTGATCACAACCAGACCTTTTCAGACACTGGAACTGAACATAAATCCTTCTGGTATAAACATAGAGTGAGTCTATGCTGAGTTTAATGGCTGATCATGTTTACTGCAAAATATTAATAAAGCCCCATTTCACACATACAGTCTATACCTGAAATGTTCTGGAACAATTCCTGCATGGGTTCATGTGTGAATGGGAGCAGAGATCCACATTCGGGGGCAATCTGTACCGCCAATTTCCTACCTCAAGGCCGAGTAACGTTTCAGGGAAAATGCCGGTACGGCTAAGTGGCCTCTTGTCTTCGTCCAGGAACCCTCTGAAGTTCACTGCGGAGGAGGTCACCAGCGTCCAGCTGTACCCCGAGACAGACGAGCCAGTCAACATCCTCAACATTAAGAGAGGGATCGTTTCGGCAGTCATGGTGCCTGTCACGGAGGATGAGCAGAACGGCCTCATGGTTAGTATCTTCTCACCACCCAAAGTGGCTTCTCTAAAAATGACAAGTCCCAACTACAGCATGACGGGCCTGTAGATGAAGACTCATCATATTAAACGTAAATTTAATGACTCCCTGAAAGTAAAGGCAGGTAAAAGGGCAGTCCGCCTGCACTTGCACGTGGCTTTGTCTCCTGTATTCTAAAGCTAATATTCGTGAGCTAAATCCCTCATCTGCATTTCTGCTTTCTTTTTCAGAGCACGGTGCATGGCCAGTGTTTAACAGACTACCTGGTGAATGCCAGGAGGGACATTGCCACTGACGTGACCCTGTCCCGAGATCTGTCCCAGTGTGACCAGTTCTACAGCAGGGAGCTAGCCAACAGCCCCTTGGCCTTGCTGCAAAAACTGGTAAGGAAACAACCTCTTGCCACTGAACTAATTGAAAATATAAGATTTTACATTTCATGGCACTATAATTTCTGCTAACCCTAAATTGGAAAGGTAGGTTTACAAAATCTTAAAGTTGGTAGCTTCTATGTGAAATGAAAAATAACTGTCTCAATCTGTGCGAACTTCCAATCATCATTCATGAAGTGTTGTACGTACATTATGTAAAATACTTTCCTTTGTCAGTCTAAAAGTCATTTTGGTGCATTGGCTGCCAAAGTAAGACTTGAAAGTCCCCATTAACATTAACACATGCAAACATGGTGGACTTTTGTTTCCAGCATCGCCCCATGTCTAAGATGATCAGGAGCACTCAAGACTGCAGCTACCAGTTTGACAACAAGGGAAAGCACATCACGACAGCCACGTGCACAGAAAAACACATCTACCTGCCCTTCTCCCATGAGTAAGTCATCATCTGAGCGCATATTCATGAGTGTATGTAGTGCTCTGTTCTGCCTTTTGCATCGTCTTCAAATCTGCCTTGCAGGGACAATGGAATGTCATCTGTGGTGACGCAGGATCTCAGCTTTCAAAGCTCCAAAAGGATCAACAACAGAGTATTTGGTGAGTGATCATTTCAAGCACGTCTGCTGTGCCTGACATGAATAGTTTAAGTTCACGTCTCTTATTGGGACATGCAAAATGAATGCTAAATATGTATGTACACAGATGTGAACCCCAGCCAGAGCAAGCCGCTCCACTTTGAAGACCCCGATGATAAAGCTCCAGTCCAGACAAAGGACACTGTTCTGAGCACCCTGCGGGACCTTGTGGCGTTGGCAGGCACAGACCAGGGTCAGAAGAGGACCAGCCTTTTCCATAAGCTGGTGTCCAGCCTGCGCGCCCTGAGGAACGAGACCCTGAGCCAGACGGTCGCTGAGATGTTGGAGGCATCAGGCTGGCTCACCTGGCAGGCCCTGTTCCAGTGTGGAACCGCGGAGTGCACCAGCGCCATCCTCCAGGCTATCAGGACGATTGATGGGGTGTCACTAGAGGTGGACGCTCTAGTCTATGGGCTGAGTCTGCTGGCTAACCCCGATGCCGCACGTGTCCGAGATATGCTCAGCATGGCTCAGTATAAAAAGAGCAAGGCAATCATGTATGCTCTCGCCAACACAGTCAAGAAGTAAGTAAAATAGATATTTATTGTCACATATTAAAAATGTAGAAGACCTGTTACATTTTGATAAAGTAACATTTATGTCCCATGTTAGCCAACTGGCTACAGGTTTGCTATATAACTGCTATAGGTGACCGCTAGAGGGAAACACTCTCAGATGAAACCTTTAAACGCAGTCTTTATCTTCTCTGTCTCTGGTCCACAGGTTCCATACAGGAGAGGTCACTCCAGTGGTCACAGAAGTGTCAGAGTTCATGGAAACACTTTTAAACGACTGCTCAGGAGAAAGCCTCGATTACGACTCTGACTTTCCCCCTGACCCTGAAGAGATGTCCTTCCTCGTGCTGAGGGTGCTGATGATCATTCAAGCATCTCAATTACTGTATTTCTGGATTCCGAGATGGGTCGGCTCTTGTCAGGGAATCTGGCTTAGGGGTACCGTGCCCCAAATTAATTCTGTTTTTTTTCCCCCAAATCTCCAGGTTGTTGGTGTCATGGGTCAAGCCATGCAAGCTGTCAGCCCTAGCCTGATTTCCTCTATCATGCGGTGCGCTAAGAAAACAGACATTCCATTATCAAACCAAAAGGCAGCAATACAGGCCTTTAGGTTGATGGATATCAATGATGAGGTACTTACACACACATTTGCTGCACAGTCATTGTAGGGTGATGGTGACCACAACATATATCATGGAATTTAATTGACAGCTTGACCTTTTTTTTTTTTTTTTTACAAATTCACATACAAGCAAAGGCACAAAAGAGCAACTCATTTCTAAAGTCTTCACTTGAAATGAGTTACTGGAATATTGTGAAAATGTACAGTACGCATGTTCTAATATTTATATAGTGGAATCCTTTGCAGTTCTTGCATGAACTAAGCACTGGCTACGACAAGCCAACGCAGTCATTTGTCATTTGGTTGACCACAGGTCAGAAACGTTCTCACAGAGGTGTACCAGGATGCTCAGAGCCCTGTTGAAAAGCGTGTAGCAGCCTACCTGATTCTGATGAAGAACCCAGACCCAGCCCTGGTTAGAGACATTGTGAACAACTTGGAGAACGTGAGGGAGGAGCAGCTCAAGAGCTTTGTGGTCTCCCACCTGAAAAACATCCGCAACTCCGATGAGCCACAAATGCAACAGTGAGTAATCAGCCAGCAACAATATTAGTTCACCAACAAAGACCATGCCAAAAAAACAAAAAGAGATACGAATGTTGAATAGTTTATTGCACATTGTGAATGAAGGACAGCCGAGACGATGCAGGAGAAATGGATCAAGGGTCCGGAGGGAGGGATGAGGGATAAAGGGATGAAGGGATGGAGGCTGAAGGGTGAGGGATTGCAGGATTTGGGTACAGGGGTGAAGGAATGAGGGGAAGGAGGGGGAGGGATATTAGGGATTTAGACTGAAGCATCTACAATGAGTAAAGGTGTTAATGGTGTTTCAAACACTACGGGGCATGGAAAATGAAAGGGACAGCCACCTTCTTCCTACTTGTAATCTCCTTTTGATTTGAGAGAGAAAATATAAATATTGTTGTTTAGGCACTGTGCTTACTAAAACCTTCTTTATTTTCCTTACTAAAGACTCTGGGAGCACATTGAGTTGGCCTTGGAAAACCAGCTATCACCCGCAAATGGCGGCATTTCACGTAACTACAAAATAGACTCTCCCTTGGGCTCAGTACAGAGCAACATTATCTTCGATGCCACGGACACCTTACCTAAGGAGGTGATGCTGGAGACCACTCTAAAAGTTTTTGACTACAATTATGACATCTTTGAGGTATATCTTCAACAGCACATTTGTTATATGCGGTGAAAACACGCTAGTTAGCTCTGTGAAGACTTTTAAACATTAAAAATCTCCCTTTCAAGGTCGGTGTTGAGGGGACGGGATTTGAACCAACAATTGACTCTCTCTTTGGAGAAAAGGGTTTCTTCCCCGACTCTGTCTCCAAAGTCATGTACTGGGCAGGTGACAAAGCCCACATGCTCAGAGAGGTTTTGAACCGAATCGCCCCCGACAGAGGCAGAATGAAGAGACAGGTGAGATGATTTTTGGACCCATCATACATATTGTGCTTGTTTACGCTACCACATGAATAAAACCCTGCCTGTCCAACTACATTTTACTTGGCATGGAGGCTTCTTTGCGCATGCATGGCCAGGAACTAACACATGCACTTGTAAATTAATATTTCTCCAGGTCCCACAGGATCTTCTGAAAGATATCACAAACAGTGTCCAGAAGCTTGTGGATGACGTGCGTTTCTCTCCTGCCCCCGAAGCCATAGCCTATCTTCGGCTTCTGGGAAATGAGATAGGATACATGAAGACCAGCGAAATGAGAAAGATGGCTGAGACTCTATTCATGTACTACCATGTTTTCATCAGGGTGCTGCCTATCAAGGTAAGATTTGTTGTTTCCTGACATAACCCTTTGCAAGAGAAAAACAACTGATGAACACATGCCTTTTTACACCCACAAAAAAGGAGTATGAATTCCCAAAAATGTCAAGGCACACTGCACACTACTGATCCACAACGCTGATAGTCTTCCTCTAACACATCAGATTTCTTTGGTGCTTTGAGCTGAATGCTAATGTCAGCATGCTAACATGATCACAATGACAATGCTAACATTCCGATGTAGTGTTTACTAGCATAGCACGTCAGCATCAGCCGAAGCTTATGGGAATGTCATTCGTTTTGCAGGTATTTGGTCATGAACCAAAGTACTGGACAAACTAAACATTTGACCTGATTATGGTACTCGAGACATCAGGGCATCGAATCATCTGGGGACCATAAATGTCTGTACAGAATATCGTAGCAATCTATCCAACAGCTGCAGAAATATTTCAGTCTGGACCATAGTGGTGGACAAGACCGACTGACCCTGGAGAAACATCGCTATCTTTGCTAAAAAATCAAGCAGTTAACATTAAGTTATAATGCTAAGGATTAGATTGTGTCCCACAATTTGATAGTGGACTCCCATGATGTCACTAGCCATGGTTTAAAGAGATTTCCGACTTAAAACAACCTGTTCTTGTTCTTTCCAAAAGGCCTTTTTGGCATTGACATCCAGCACTGAAAATGAAGTCTTTGCCCACTACATCTTCATGGAGAATGCCTTCTGTCTACCCACCGCCTCTGGCTTCCCTCTGAAGTTCTCAATGGCCGGTGTATTTGCACCTGGTGCCAAAGGAGGCCTGACTCACTCACCTGCTAAGGTAATGGTACGTTAGCTTCTCTTCATATTAGTTGACGTCGAATAAAATTACAATTTGTATATGTCCCCTGTGAATTGGTGTTTACAGCTATTCTGTTGTATCCTTCTCCTTGCAGACTGACTTGTCCTTCATGCCTTCAGTTGGGCTAGAATTTATCACCCAAATGGGTGTGCACATTCCAGACTATGTGGAGGCTGGGCTTGAGATGCACACTAACATGTACCACGAGAGTTCCCTCAAAGCTAAAGTCACCATGAGCAGAAACCAGATGAGACTGTCCATCCCTGCTCCTAAGTCAAACACTCAGTTGCTCAGTGTTAGGTCAGTGGCACAAAACTCTTTCAGTGGTTGCTCGGCGGTTGTTCTCTCTCAGTACTTCATGACTCTCCTCTCTCTTTTTGAAATACAGCAACAAGCTGCTGTCAGTCTCCTCAGGTCAAACAAAAATAGTGCCATCCCTGGTGGAGGACCGGACTGACTCAACTGACTGCCAGCCCCTATTTAGTGGTCTGAAATTCTGCACAATAATGCGTTACTCCAATGCTACTTCCATGGAACAGGCCCCGTATTACCCCCTAACCGGAGAAACCAGGTAAGAGGAAAGCACAATACAAAATATGATTTGAAACCCATTGGTTTCTTGATTGATTGAGTTTTTTGATTTAAGTAGTTTTTAGTAGACTTGGGTACCGAATGTGTAAACAGTTTCTGTGGTTGGGTGATATTTTATTTACCCTAATGTACTACTCAATGATTTTAAGTAACCAGATAGTTAACAAATTTTATTTAGATTGAATGAAAACTGTGTTGTTTTCTCAGGTTTGCGGTTGAAATACAGCCCACAGGGCAAGTTTCAGAGTACACTGCCACCATCTCTGATGAAACGCTCAGAGAGGGTAAAAAGGGTCGTCATAAAGTAGAGACTCTGAAGCTTACCTTGAAAGCAGAAGGTACTGTTATAAGAGAATATTTGTGTATGCGTGTGTGGGTGTGTGTGTACATGTATTACTCATGTTGTGGGGACATAAATCTGTTTACACAGTCATATTTCGGGGACTCACCTTCCTTTTGGGGACAAATCGCAAGTACCCATGAAGTACATCATTAAATTTTAGGGTGAAGACTTGGTTTACAGTTAGGGTTTAGGTTAAGGTTAGGGTCAGGCAGGATATTGTTGTGGATGTTCCACTGCTGGCTGGTATGAAGGAGAACGACGTTGGCCCGCGGCACCTGGGGAGCGTCGCCCGGTCTGCCGTTCCTTGTCACCGTGGTGTGGTAGCACTTCCTCACCCTCTTTCCCCTGTGAATCCATCACAGTGCCATCAATGACAGGGTGTAGCGCTGCACCCCAGTTCCATCGCTCCCCTCTACGGTCTTACTACCCTCTTGCCACCTTTTTAGTTTTCCTCCAGTTGCCGGTCATCTGCTGGCTTCCGGGGAGTGATCCTTCCCTCCCTCCAGCTACACCATTGGTTACTGTAATTACCTTGTTCACCAGGGATTGGCTCAGTCAAATGTCTATTAACACAAGGGAATTGTGTGCAGGTGCAGGGGATTAGTAACAAGAATTTGTCAGAGCCAAAGACAGACAGGGTTTTGTGAAACTGTCCCTGGGGATAAATACTGACTAATGAGTTTCATTTCTGCTGTTACTAGGTGACGATTCAACAGAGGCCACGGCATCTCTGAAATACAACCGCAATAAGAACATTCTCACCGCTGAGGTTGTCATTCCCGACTATGATGTGGAAGCAGGCATCAAGCTGGCTGTAACTGACAGTGATGCTAAAGGAAAGAAGATGCAAGGTATCACCATTGATGTTACCAACAGGAACATTCCACAGTTGACTCTGGTTGGACGCACAAGGTACATGGTTCTATAAACAAACCTTCAATCCTTCCCTGATCATAGACAATGCCGAAGTTTCAGCTGTGCTGCATGATTTCTTGGGTTTCTTGAGACTATTTCTTTTTAGCAGGGAATGAGACCGAAACCGAGTTGTAGTCTTACCAACCTACATGTCCTTGTTTTAAATGTAGACTTAACATGATGAAGGATGCCATGCTGCAACTCCAGATGGTCATTCCCTCTCTGAAAACTGAAGCCTCTGTCACTGCGACCCTGAGGAAAGATGAGGTTGTGTTCATCGACTTAGAGACTGACATCAACCTCCCTGAGACATCCTACCAACAGAAAGCTTCCCTCAAATACGGTAACCCTCCGCCATCACTAACATCTTCAACACAGAGGCCAGATTTAGAACAGAACATTTGTATATTTGCATTTGGATTTTCTCTTTTCAGATGATGACAAGTGTGAACTGGAACTGAAATCGGACCTGAATTCAGAGATTCAGAAACTGATCCCAAATGCAGAGGATCATCACAGGCAGCTACAACAACTCATAGATCATATTCTGGACCAGAAAGTGGCAAAGACTGATATGAAACTGCGCCACATAGTCACCAAAGGAATTGAGGTAGAGCTTTGACATTTGACACTATAATTGTAACCTTCTTCAAGAAGCTTTTGTTTTCAGTCCAACTGGTCTTTCTGTTTGTCTGTTATTTAGCATGATATTTCAAAAAAATAAAGAATTCTGGTAAAATGTTAGCTCATGGGCACACTGACTAGTTTTCGGTGTGGACAGTGCCACCATGTGGGCGTTTTTATTTATTTAGCATTGCACTTAATTTAAAGAAAAGAGGATCAAAATCAATGCAGCAGAACCAGAGATATATGTCATTTTTATTAAAAACATACTTCTTCCTTGTAAAAAAAAAAACAGACTCAAGTGTGTTATGCTAGTAGCAGCTAATGTAGCCTGGAGCATCTAGCCTGAGCGAAGGTGAGGAACGAGCTATAGAAGTCAATTAGACTTCTCTCTAACTCCACACCCCCAGATGTCTTTCATTTTCAGACATTTCCAGTAGTCTTGAGCCCCAACCGACACTGACTCGAGCGTTTTCAATTCATCAGACTTCATGCAGCTCCCTCTGGAGCCCATAAGGCTTTATACACATTTTTTCACATATGCTGTAATTCTCTCGAAGACCAGTAAACAGACTTGATGTGTGAAATCCTTGGAGTTCCCCTTTAATTCAACAAATTTGGTAGACAACATGATCTTAAAAAAAGCTGATGAATCATAAATTGATGGTTTTACACAAATTAAGTTCCTAACAGATAAATAAAGTTTTTTTGATTGATATGATTGATCTGGGATTTTGACTGTAGGTGGTGTTGCAGGATCATGCCAGATCTAAATGGTCATGAGTCTAACTCTTGGGAAATGTACACATCCTTTCACAAATCAATATTGAATACAATACAGAATATGGCTTTTCTACAAGAATCACTATTTTGGGTCTATTTTGATTCCGGATCCAGGTGCAGGTTAAAACCTTCTAAACGTTCTCTGTTGGTAAATGAACAAATTCAGAGTATTGTAGTAGTGAAATGTGAATTTTTCTTCATCTCACCCTGAAGGCAGGTAACATATGGCTGGACAAACTGACAGCACGAGTCCCCTATCTTACGAACCTGCGAAGTAAGAGGAGCATCTCAGATCTCACCTTGCCGGCCCTGCCTGAGAAACTCTTCCTGCAGTCGTAAGTGTTTAATATAGAGTTTAAGAATATAACTTGCTGATTACTGGCCACAGGGGTTAAATTGGGATTTGTTACGTGGGAAGGCTCTGTGCAGTGTTTCCCACGTGATTTTGTGAGACTGTGCTGGGTGGACTGGGAAAATTTTGTATATATTTTTAAATGCATCGATCTGGTGCACTTTGAGAGCAAAATGAAGAGGCTTGATCTTGTATAGATATGATTGGTATAGCCCTTTACTCCATGTCCACCTGTTGTTGGGCCTCACCTTGTGTATAAATTGGACAGAAACTGTATAATCGACTCCCAGCTTTTTATTCAGCTATTTAAGGAACAAGTGAGGCCCAGAATTTAGAGGGCTGTGCCTATACTCATAGAATCGGTTACAGTATGTAACTAACGGTTTATATTACATAGGCTTCCACCCTCTAAGGCTATTGCTAATGGGAATCAGAAGCAACATATTGTCTATGCCTCACTGGGTCCATCCAGTACCAAAAGTACAAACACACCCGGACAGCTCCGGCCCAACTTGACCACTGATTGGGAATAAACCCAAGCTCAATAGTTCAGCCATACTAGTTGCTCTGTCCTCTAATTCCCTAGCTCTGTACAGTTTGTTATTTTCAGATGCAAAGACCAAAATTAGAATGCTATTGATATCTATTTTTTTTTTTTACCTCAACAGTGACAGCTTGTTCCGATACCAGTTCAACAAGGATAAGATGTCCATCTCGCTTCCTCTTCCACTTGGAGGCAAAAAGTCAGAAGAACTGAACATCCCAACCACTCTGTCTGTTCCCCTCATAGATTTGCCAGAGATAGGCTTATATATCCCTGCCAATAACTATCCACTGCCATCATTCACCGTACCGCCTTCTTTGGATTTCACTGTCCCCCTTCTCGGTCTGGCTGAAGCATCCTGCAAGATCAACAGCAACTTCTACAGTTGGGAAGGATCCATCTCTGGGGGCAACAACTCCGTCGATGTCCCAAGCTACATTGCACAGTACAAGGCCATGGCCCAATCACCTTTCAACCTGCTGTCATACAAGCTTGAAGGTAAGCATCCTCCTAAAACGTTGATTTTTAATAGTTAATAAATAATAATGTTGGCTTTCGTTAAAGTCGCTCAGAATAAGTGGCATGGCGATTGAAATTTTGAAGACTTTGTGCATATTACTGAAAATTCTGTTTTTGTGAAATTGAGCGTCTTCTATCTGTAAAATGTTGATCTGGAGCACACGGTTACGGTAAGAGCTTTAAATGAGGTGCAGCAACCAACGTTTCGACATGAAGCATGTGTTTATCAGATCTTATTTTTCATCTTTGCTTGTGTTGTTGCAGATACTGATAATGTCGTCATTTCTTTCTGTCTGTTCCAAGGAACCGGGATGATGTCAGGAAGAGCTGATGATAATCTCAAGTATTTTGTAAATAGTTCCTTCAGCCACAGCCTCATTGACACAAGCTTCAGTGTCTTAGAAACGTTAAGAGTAACAAACAAACTGAATGCAGGGGCCAACTATAAGATTGAAGCCTCTAGTCCAGTAGGCCTGCAAGCCTCTCTCTACTACTCTGCTCAGTCAACTTCCACTCTAGATTCGGATGAAGTCTCAGGAGATGGCACCGTGGACGGATCACTTACAATAGGTTCATTCTACACCAATACCTCCTACACCCACAGCTACAATGTGCGCCCACTAGATAGAGAAGGAAGAGGAGAGTCCACCCTGCACTTCAACACGCCATTCATCCAAGTTCACAACATGATCCACGGAGTCTACGCAAACTCTGAGTTGAACATTGTGTCCAAAACCAATGCCCAAAAGGACATCCTCAAGCACGTAGCAGAGCTCAAGTATAAAGATGCACAACTGACCCTAAAATGCAACGCTGTTGCCACAGCCATGGGTAAATCAGTCAACAACAAAGTTGAGCTTGGTGTGTCCAGCCATATGGGCATCCTCAGAATTGAGTCACAGGCAGATGATGACAGAAACAGGGCATACTCACTCATAACAGGATCCCTGGATTCAAATGGGCTTGAGCTAAACTCTGAAGGTTCACTCACCTTTGACACAGGTCACCGTGGATTTCACAAAGCTTCTGTTATGGTTGGCAGAAATGGTCTGACTACAAGTGGAACTAACAGCATTCAGTGCAGCCCTGTCACCGTGGAGAATATCTTCAGTGGCGCCATAGACAGCAATGGAGCAACCCTGTCCTCCAGTACCAAAGCGATGGCTGAGGAGAGCAGAGGAGAGCTGAACATCGAGGGTAAAATCACAGCTGCGGAAGCCTCTTTGTATGGTGTCCTCAAGGGTTATGCACGCGATGCAACCACAAGAAACAACATGAATATCGTACTGAACCGAAGGGCCATGACCTTTACCAGCAACACCATGGGAACGTTGAATCAGATGAATACAGAAAATAGCCACACACTGACCCTCACTCTATGGACCCTAGCCCTCCGCTCCAAAACTAACAACTTCATCTGTGAAGATATTTACTACAAGCAAGACACCAAGGTTGACATGAAGCCATTTGTTATGTCATTTGATATGACAAACGACCTCAAGTTTTATGATATCAGTTTGAACAATGAAGGCCACGTTAAGCTTGAGCCAATTAAGGTGGATCTGAGTGGAAGTATGAAAGGAGCTTATGGAGAAGAACACAACATTAAACATACCTATGAACTTAACTATGGTGAGATGGCTGGTGCAATGAAATACATCACGTCTGGAAATATAATGGATGCCCGGGTAAGTCACAACTGTGAATTTGAGTTTGCTGGGCTTTCCTCAAAGTCAATCTGTGAAGCACGGATCAATTCTGAGCCTCTGCATTTTGACAGCACCATTCGCACCATGGCACTGCCTTTCAGCCTCACTGTTGATGCTCTTGTCAACGGCGATGGAACAATCAATCTATATGGGAAGCACACCGGACAGATGTACAGCAAGTTGTTGGTTAAAGCTGAGCCCCTAGCTCTTGCATACTCACATGACAGCATGGTGTCAACCACGCAAACGCTTCCAAGTGGGGAGACCTCCACTAATTTAGACAACACATTCAATGGCCTCCTGACACCAAGTGACCAATCTCTGACCTGGAAAGTAAAATCTAAACTGAACAACCATGCTTATAACCAGGACATCAATACGTATAATAATCCTGAGAAAATTGGATTTGAGTTTTCCGGAGTACTGTCAACAGACATTGTCAGCAAATTGAGCAGAGACAAGAGATCACTACCAGAAACACAAGAATTCAGTGTGTCTGGTTTCCTCCAGTATGACAAGAACAGTGATTGCCATATAATTGAGATCCCGTTCATCGAGAGCTTTCCTTCTGCTTTTGAGCAGCTCAAGGACACACTTGTAAAAGCCTTGGAAACGCTTCAACAGTTCATCAACGATTTAGATATTAATCAGCTAACCACTGACTTTAGAGCCAAATTAGATCGACTACCAATGCAACTGAGTGACTTAAAGCAAGCAATAGACTTGGAGAACAAAGTGAGTCAAATAAAAGCAAAACTCGATTATTTGATCAATGAATTTGCCGTAACAATGGATGACTTGGAGGTTACGATGAACAACTTGAGAGTGAACTTGGAGAATACAGTGATTGACATTGCCACCCAAATTAGACACGCCATCCTCATAGTTGAAGACTATGTCAAGGCCGGACACCTTGCTGACAAGATAACAAATGTACTTTCACAGATTGGAAATCAGCTTCGGGCCTTTGATGAGAAGTATAGAATCAAGCAGTCACTCGTTAAAGCACTTGATGCCATGGAGGACATCCTCAGACAGATTGATTTACAGAAGCTCACAGAGAGCAGTGCCGCGTGGCTGCAAGACATTGATTCTAAATATGGAATCTTGGAGAAAATCAAAGACAAACTGTCTGAAGTGAAACAGGCCATTGAGAACTTTGACGTCTACATGTTTTTCCAAGATGTAAAGGATTACCTTCTCTCAATTGATTTTGCCATGTATGTTGAGCAGCTATCATATAAAATACCCTCTTCAGAGATAGCAAAAGTGATTGAATCTATGAATGAAGTTATTGTCAACTGGATTGACGAATATGAAACCCCCCACAAACTTAATGCAGTGTATTCTTACATTAGGGATCTATTTTTAAGATACGATCTCGATGATAAATTTAAAGAATTAATGGATCAGATAGTGATTCTCATCAAGGAGTTCAAGATTGAAGAGGCTGTACAGTCAATGGTAGATGCTCTGAAATCTATCAACTTTGAATTTGCTTATGATAAGGTGTTGCAATTTCTGCACAGTGTGACAAGCCAGCTCAGAGCAATCGACTTCAAGGAAAGCGTTGATTACCTTAATGAACGCATTTCGTCAACGCTCAAGTCAATGAAGGAATTTGACTACAGTGCATTTGTTGACGAGGCCAACAACAAGATTACGGAATTAACAACCTATATCAACGAGCAGATTAAAATATACGAAATTGTGCAAAAAATTGAGGCAGTTAGGGATTTCTTCAGAGAGATCCAAAGTTCCATCTTCACATATTTGGACAAACTCAAAAACACAAAGGTGGCTGACACTCTACAGAAACTGAAAGATGTGATAAAGACTACATTTTACAATGACATCATGATGAAAGTGCAGGATATCCTTGAGGACATGAGACAACGAATCCTTGACATGGATATCAGAGACGAAATGTACACTTACCTTAAAAGAGCAAGTGAATCCTACAGCAATATTGTTGCCTACATTTCTGTGCAGTTTAACCGACTGATAGAAATGATGAGAAAAGTGTCGAACGACAACAAGTACCTCACCCAGATAAAACAAGCCATAGACGGAGTTCTGGGCGCACTGAAAGGAGCTGAGATTGAAGTTCCCACTTTTACTGTACCTCTCACTGACCTTGTCATTCCAGCATTTACAATCAACTTGGACAAACTGCAGGAGATCAGCATCCCAGCTCAAATTTCCATCCCTGCGTTCACCATCCTCAACTCCTACACGATTCCTGCCTTTATCATAGACTTTGATGAGATCAAAGCAAATATAGTTGCAATCATCGATGACATCAGAGAATATGAGATCCAAATGCCTGACCCTGAGGAAATCTTTGGTGACCTAAAAGTTCTCTACTTATCTGAACTACCAGATCTCACCTTCCCCGAAATAACTCTTTCAGAAATAAAATTTCCAGCAATCAACATCCCCAAATTAAATCTGAAGGACTTTGAAATCACAATGCTTCCAATTCCAGAGATCAAATTGCCTGAGGTTCCCAGTGACATTTGTATCCCAGTTTTCAGCAAACTCCATGGAGAATTTCGGGTGAAATCCCCACAGTACACTCTTGTAACTACGGGGAAGATTGAGAACTCAACGTCCATACAAAAAAACCCACAGTTTACAGCCACTATTTCTTCTCATGCCAAATCATCCATTGAGCCCCTGGAATACACATTTGAAGCCACTGCTCAGTTGGAAGCTCCCAGAATGAAGAAGTTGTTATTCCTAGAAACAGTGAAAGCTACACATATGGCCTTCTCCATTGATCATGAAGGGTCCTTGACACTCACTGACTCTTCTGCTGAGGCTTCTGCTAAGACTACTACCAAGGCCACAACCCACATGTACACGGCAGACTTGGTCAACAATATGACACTTACATTGAAGAGAGGAATCTCTGCAGCCATGGACACAACTTACAACCACAACTTGGACATCCCATCAATTGAAACTTCAAGTCAGGCATCAATGAAACAGAACATAGCGGCCACAATTGAACCTGGCAGAATTACTGTGACTGATGAAACTACTGGTTATGGAAAGTGGTCCGTTCAAGACTACACTGATGAAGGCGCACACGAAAGCAAGGTAGAATTCAACATCGATTTTAGCACTGCCAAGTTAACTTTTGTAGGAGAAACGGACTGTAAGGCCTTGAAATTGAAGCAAACACTGATTGCTGAATCAGTGATCTTAAGCTATATCACTGTTGAGGCAAGATGTGAAACTGAAGTTCCATCTGTCAAGAAGAGTGTAATGGTTTTAAACGGAGAGGCTCACATTGGGGACTTGAAAGTTGCACTGACAGCCTCTCAGGACACTGAATTCACTGGAAGTCTGATTGGATCCATGGCCAACTCGTTGGAATTCAAGGCCCATCCATTTGAAATTGTGCTCGATGTTAAGAATAAAGTAAACTCAAAGATTTTCTTCCCCCTGAAACTCACTGGTAAAGTGGATCTCCAGCATGATTTTGGTGTCATACTAAACTCTGACAAGCAGCGTGCTTGTTGGTTTGCTCTGGCAAGATTCAACCAGTATAAATACAATCACAACTTTACAGCAGAAAACAATGAAATGGACATTTTCTTTCACTCATCAGCTAATGGAGAGGCTAATTTGGACTTTTTGACTGTTTCTCTCACAATCCCAGAGATAATCATACCTTATTTCGAAATTAAAACGCCTGAGGTCAGAGATCTCTCTCTGTGGGAAAATGCTGGATTCAAAACCTTACTTACCACTCCCCAACAGTCATTTGATATGAACCTGAAACTTAATTACTACAAGAACCCTGATACGCACAGCTTTGAATTATACCTTGAACCAATCTACAGTGCAATCAGTGACAATGCCAACATCGTCCGTGCTCAGTTTGAACAATGTAGAGACAAAGTGGTTGCACTTCTGAAAGATTCGTACAACCAAGCAAAGTCACAGTATATCAAACACAAAATTGACACTTCCAGCCTGCCTCCAAGAATTTTCACTGTCCCTGGGTACAAAATACCAATATTGAATATTGAGGTTTCTGCTTTCAGGGCTGAGATGCCGGCCTTTAGCTACTTTGTTCCCAAGGAGGTCAGCACACCAAGCTTCAAAGTTCCAGCACTGGGTTTTTCTGTGCCATCCTATACCCTTGTGCTGCCATCTTTGGAGTTGCCTGCCATTCATGTTCCAGAAACTTTAAGTGAAATAAAGCTGCCCACTTTAACACTACCAGCCATTCAGAACAACATTGTCATCCCAGCCATGGGTAACTTAACTTTTGACCTCTCCTTCAAATCTACTGTGATTACCTTAAGTGCTAATTTTGGCCTTTACAAACAGTCAGACATTGTTGCTCGGTTCGGTGCTTCCTCAACATCTGTGTTTGACATTTTGAATGGAAATATTGATGGCACCACCAGTCTGACAAGGAAGAGAGGAATAAAACTGGCCACTACTGTATCCCTGGAGCATAACAATATGGAAGCAAACCATGAATGTGCTGTTAGTCTCACCAAAAGGATCATGGAAGCTTCTATAGCCAACACTGCAAAAATCAATCTACCCTTCCTCAATCTGGAATTGAATCAGGAACTCACCGGAAATACCAAGACCAAGCCAACTGTTGCATCCAAGAAAAAACTAAAATACATGTTTAACATTCCTCTGATTGAGTCGGTAGGCAAAGGAAACCTTGATATGAACTGGGCACTGGAAGCACTTTCATCCTACGTGTCACTGGAGACCTCTATGCAAGGGAAGTCAGACATAACGATAATGGATAGCTGTAACTTTGCTGGAGACCTAGAAAATGAGGCCAGTTTCTATCTTAATGCCAATGGCCTGCGTTCAACTGTCAGGACTGCCTTAAACTCAAACATTGACAAACAGGAGAAGCAAAAACGAAGCTCAAACAATAACATCTTTCAGTTTGACTTGAATAGTAACTTGGCTCTTGATGTCTCCTTGCGACGAATGTTTGCCACGGTTGATTACACGAGTAACAACAATGTCGATTTTGCATCTTTCAACACAAATGGAAAGCACATTGTTAAAGGAGAGCTAGATTTTGTTCCTCTAACAACCTTCAAGACCACATTGAACATTGATGCAAGTCAGCCAAGTAGTTTGGGTCATGCTGGACTCATTCAGAGCATCACCTTTGCCGTCAGCTCAGAGAAGCAGTCTTTCATCTGGAGTGGTAAGGAACATCTAGCGTCTCTCATCCATGCTTGTGATTTACTCGTGTCCAATGATGAATCTGAAGTACGCATGGACTTGACGGGATCAATAGAAGGCCACGTAGCTTTCTTGAAGTCAGTTAAGCTTCCTGTATATCAGAAGACCCTCTGGGATGTGCTCAAGTTTTATCAGCTCACAAATATGGACGACTTACAATTCCTTAACATTTCTTCCAGCATTTTATACACAAAGACCATGGATGGCCAGGAGTATACAATACCATCTACACTATTTGAAAATGGCGTGACTTTTAGCATCCCTGAGATTAGCATAGCAGTGCCTTCTTGGGTAAAAACAATTCCAATACGATTTGAAAATCCTGGTGTCCCTGATCATCTCACTCTTCCCCCTGTAATCTCAGTTCCAGCTTTTGATGTGCCATTTACCAACTTGCATGTGGGACCCTTTACAGTTGATCCTAAGAATCTTAACATCCCTAAGGTGATCACCACCACAGCCTTTGAAATCATGCTGCCTGGCTTGCCAATAATGTCAGTGCCCAGTTACGATGTTAAAACAGAGTATCTACAGGGGAAAATGTCATTCCTTTCGTTCAAGATGCCACAGTATGATATCACAGTCTCATCTTTCGCGCTACCAAAATCCTTTACCATTGGGGAGCACACCATCAGCTTAAATGAAATAACACGCCAGATTTCAAACTTGGAACTTCCAACCATCGTCATTCCGGAGCAAAAAATTGACATCCCAGAAATCGCCCTCCATCTGCCTTCAAGTGTCTTTATCCCAGCTTTTGGAGCCCTCAGTGCCACTCTGAAGGTTTCCTCCCCTATTTATAATGTGTCAACAACTGCCAACCTGGAGAAAAAGGACTCTAGCCTTGTGACTTCGCTGAATTCCATCTGTACTTCTACAATGATCTTTTTGGAATATGACCTCTCTGGTAAGACTGGCGCACAATCTGCTTTACTTTATTTGATGAGACAATTTTGCTTAAAGTTACAAGATCTATCTGAAACATTTCATTATTTTGCTTATGTCCCCTCAGCCAGTACAACCATTGAATTTGATAATGGTGTAATCAGTCTGAATGGGAGGTGCAACTTCATTCACAATGATGTAAATGTCGACTGGCAACATATTTTTGCACAAAACCGGAGGTAAGTGTATACAGTATGCTTTGTGCTTCTTCAAATTCTAATTAGATTGGAAATCTAGATTTGTTTGCTTCATTTCATCTCTATGGAAGTCAATTTCTGCCAGTGAAACAAAAGATGAAAAGTCTTAAAAGTCCTGTTCTTTTACTGGTGGAAACAGGCTTTAATATATTTCAATTTAGAAATCCCTCAGTATTTGAGGGAATACCTGGAACGTCTTCAAGCGTCTGAGGTCTCTGCCTTTCTTTTCTCACCACTGGGTCAGTATGCAGCACCCAGGTCAGGCCCTTCATGAACTTGAAGCTATCTACCCTCTCCACCGAGGATATTAAGGGGGGCCTACTTCGTCTTCGTGTAATCTGTCGTAGTTCTTAGTCCTTGCCACATGCTTCTGAGATTGCCCTCCTGGAATTGTAGTTCCACTTCCTTCCTGTTGTCCCTTTTTGCTTCATTTACTGCTCTTCTTACATTGTAGGCTGCTCCTCTATAATTGTCCATAATGCCAGACTGCAGCCCAAAGTCGTAGGCTGCAGTGTGTGTGTGTGTGTGTGTGTTTAAGGCATATCGGGTGGTTCAAGTAATGGTCTCTGTTTGTGGAAGGATTTAACTGTAGTTTGGGGGAAAAGTTGTTTTACAAATGAAATCCACCACAGACTCAGTGAATCCATTGATTGTCATTAATGATGTCGATGGTGGGGTCCTGGAACGTCCGTCATGTAGCGCAGACCGTAGGACCATTTCCTGACCTCTCGCGTCACGGGGGGGTATGCGTCGTAGTTTGTCTACTTCCTCCACCCTCTGGACTGAAGGAGGGTCAACCCTGATTTGCACGTAGCCCGGGAAAACCAAAACAGATTGCAGTCAGATTTGGAATCTGGCCGACATAGAGGAGTATACATTGCGTGTGAATGAAAGTGTTTTAAATCGTATCTGGATCTGAAAATGGGTCCACAGAGACCTCTTAGTTTAGGTTTGAAATTATTGGCTAAGACCCCCCGGTTAGGAGAGCTGTCAGAGCTACTCTGAGGAAAACATTAGTAAGAGTCCGTACCTTAGGTAGGAGATATGATCAGTGTTGTTCGCTAATGTGTGATGCTTTTTAAGGTGCTGCCCTTGGTTGAAGAAGATAAATTGACTTACTGTAATGTTTTTTTCCTCAGGATGAAGCGCCAAACCCTTCCGGCTGATTCGATGTGAGTTTTTTACCCAAAGGATGACTTTCTGCACTGTTGTCAAAATAATTCTAGGGAATGAGTCGACCGAAGATGCACTAGAAAAATACCTCTGCTGACAGCTGCTTCTCTGTTTTAAAGGGAGTCTCATCATACTCTCAATGTTGACATCACCAGCCGAACATTTGTTGACGTGGCGGTTCGCTTTGCTTCCCGTAAAGATGGAATCTCTGCATCTATGTCGTCTCCATCCTTTGGCTTCCTTGGATTGCATTTTCAGCGGAAGTCTATGTCACAGTTGTATGGAAAGCTGTTTAGTCGCTACCTGGTAAGACACACTTTAAGCTCTTTTGTTGGCATTTTTCTTGTCAACATTTTAGAATCTACAGATGGACTGATACTTTGGAGTGCAACTTGACACTGTTTTAACTATTATTCTACTCAATTTCTCACCTCAACTCCAGTCTACTCCTGAAAAGGATACTGATGTCTTCACTGCTAAAGCCACACTGAGAAACTCTCAGAAGTTGATCTTGCAGACGTCATGGAATTTGGACTTCCTCCATGATGTGATTGAGGGGACCAAGGACAGGATTCCTGCTATGAACGATGCTGTGCTCAAGTTCATTAACAGGTATCACACCGCCCACTTTGGCTTCGATCTCAACCGTGGTGGCATAAACTTGAAAAACACTGTTTTCAATCTCGTAGACACAGCCTATTTTGAGGGTCCTATGTCTTTTAACACACTGCAGAATTCAATCAAACACCTCGGTGATCAAGGAATAGACATGTATAGGAAGGCCTCTGATAGCTTGATGTCCATGAGTGAGCAGGATGTTGCTCACGAGGCTAGGGTAGTCTTGAGACAAATTGAAGACAAGATTAAAGTTTTGCTAGATGCAGTGACACAGTTCTTGAGTGACACAAAATTTACATTGCCCGGATCTGAAGAGAAGCTCTCGGGCCTGGAGATGTCCCTGCGAGCTCGTCGGTCTGTATCAAGAGCCATTACCAGGGCAAGCCAAAGGCTTGCTAGCCTCGTGGAGAAGATTTCTAGATACATCAGGGAAATAGAGTTCACCATACCTGGAACTAATGTTGTTGTGAATGGAAATGAGATCATGGATAGATTGAAGTCTTCTACGATATCTGTATATCGTCAGCTAAGACATTCAGTGCACAGGGGGTTCAATTTGCTTCACAGCACAGTTAATGACCTCTTCCAGGTGATTGCTGAAAAAGGCAAGAATATCATCGCCGACCTAAACGCTAAAAATGTGGAAATTTCTTATCAAGTAAATGCCATCTATGCAGACCTTCTGCAGTCTTTAAATCAACATATTGAGGAGGCAAAGAGATGTGTGGCTGATTATAAAGACTTGCTGAAACTGAATATTCAAGAGGCTTATAATGCTTTAAGCATGGAGCATGTAAATAACAAGGCCAAGGAGTTTATCAGTATTTTGCAATCCCATCTCTATGGAGGACTTAATGAAAGCGTAGATCTAATGAGGAGGACATCCCAGAGCACAGCACCGTACATTAAAGTGAGCGACAAAAAGATGGACATTGAAATTCCTTTACCCTTCCTTTGGAAGTCTTTCAGCGAATGGCCGACGCAGTCCAGGCAGTGAATCATGCCTGGTTTCATTATGGCTGACGAAATGTATGTGTCTGTGTGGAAAAAATGACTTATTGTGTGACGCGAAATAAAAATGTGTTTTAAGGTGTTTTAACTCACATAAAATATACACGCGTTTTTGTGACGTATGTGAGATTTCTTTAAATTTGACGATTTATTCAATTGTGACCCCGCCAATGTTTCACATGTAAGTTACTGATGGTGTTCAATTAAACAATACTGAGTACTGATTTTTGTATTGTGTGTCGTGCTGTCTCCACATTTCCTCATTACATCAATAAACCAGAAACCTTTGGATATACAGTATATGAAAGTATTGGTAGTAGCAAAGGGAGACATTTGTCCTAAAGACAGTGGTGAGACATTGGTTGATACGTAATTTCAAATGTACGAGATATTGTAATTTTGAAATTACTCATTCTCTTTGCTTGCTTTCAGTGTTTTCCCGATACTCTGGTAAAAAATTAAATGCGCACGTTTAAGTCAGTGACAAAACAGCAATAGTTTTAATTTTTTTACTTCAATAGCACAATCATTCAGTATTATTCAGTATTAACACCAGCAGTGATGTGTTTCATGACAGTAATCATGTCATTTAGTTTTTTTGATAATAATCAGATGGAATTGTAGACAGCACTTTGGGGGTTAATACACATTACAAAGCCACCAAGTATAAAAGCAGCAGCCGTCGCATTGACAATAACAATATCAGCTGATTATTCTTTATTGAGTGTAAAACATTTCTGCATACTCCGGTACAGAAGGTGGCGGTATCTATCTACCTATACGCGCTAGTTTGCGATCCGCCACTGAACCAGAGAAGAAGAAAAGACTTGACCAATCAGAATCCAGCAGCGTGCGAAGCAGGAAGTCCTCGCACTGGGCAAACAGGAGGACACCAATCGATGGGGAGGATATCATCTTAATCTTTTTTAACGTTATTAGGAGGTAAGAGATATTTTAGTACATATAGTACTTGTCTTATAGCGTTGGAAAACCAGCTACTAGGATTCAAGCTAACGTCACTCAGTACCTTGTTATGTAAACTACTTTAAGCTATTGTCAGTGCTAGTGTTACTCTCACGCCATACTGCATTTAAAGTCTCTCAATTTAATACGTCGTCACATCGGTAGAGGTGCATACCTCCATAAACACCGCTCAATACAAGTGTGTCATTACATTAAGCAACCATTCTTTTATTCGGCACCAACACATTACCGATAATTCCGTCAGTTACATTGAAATGCCACTGAAACATTGATATGATTATTTATTGTGCTATTTGATCGCCTCCTCACTGTGTTTTTTGTTTTTCCACTTGAAATCTGTTAAGGCGATGCCGGTGGAAACGTTTTTAAAACGATTTAGAGGAGCAACAAACGCACCACATGTACGACTCGCTTTTTAACCCTTTGACGTGGACGAACTGCATCACCTTTGGACCCTGCTGATACACTGTACCTGCTGTGTTAGTCAGTGGCAATGGGCCCACATTGTTACATGAATGTGATACGGTGTTACAGTCGTGTGTATCGAAGGCGCTCAAATGGAGCACAAAACGTGACTTATCGAGTGAAATTATGAAATTTGCCTTCGTAGGCCTCCCCTCTTTTCCCCTGAAAGCCAATGAGATGGACAGCGTGGTGCCAGACCGGAGGGATGAACCGCAGACGGACTTCTTCTACTGTTGTGGGGCCATCACAGAGGTTCTTAAATTTGGCTCCTGTCAGTTACACTCTGGACACAAGGTGCTTTTTCTCATCGTTCCAGGTGAGCCGCTTTTATATATATATATATATATATATATATATATAAATATGTATGTATATATTTCCCCACCGTTTTGCTCACACGTGCTGATCTGTTGTCGCCTTCCATTACAGGTAACCCAGGTGTAGTGGGCTTCTACAGAACCTTCATGCAAACGCTGCACAGCGCGTTCGGACACCGCCACCCAGTGTGGGCCGTAAGCCACGCCGGCCACTGCGTACCACCAGACTCCATGGACATGGTAGAAGGTACAGATTCCCACGCTGACCTGGGAATGTAATTCAGTGGCGGTAAGGCCCAGACTTAGACACTACAAGTTTCATTTTTTTTTTTTTTACCTTTTTCCCCCCTATGCTCAGAAGCAGAAGAGGGTGATGTGTTTGGTCTGGACGGGCAGATTGAACACAAGCTGGCCTTCCTCAGGAAACACGTTCCCAGAGAAACCAGCCTGGTGCTGGTGGGACACTCCATCGGATGCTACATTATCCTGGAGATGATGAAGAGAGACCCTGAACTCAAGGTTAGTTGCGATTTCTCACAATCTTTCTTTTTTTTTGGCGGGGGGGGGGGGGTAATTGCAGAGCAGGAAAGGAATAATCAACACAGTTTCCAACATCACTCTATGTATGCATTTCTGCATGTGACTTCATGGGTGGGCGGGAGGGAAGTCTCTCAGAGGGAATGTTTTACCTCCTTTAGGATGGCCTGTTAATCCAAGACTGACGTGTCCTTTGCAACCTCCTCATTGTTTTCTTGCCAGATTATGAAGGCCGTCATGCTGTTCCCCACCATCGAGCGGATGGCTCAGACCCCTCAGGGGAAGGTCATGACCCCCGTGCTGTGCCACATGCGCTACGCGGCCTACCTGCCCCTCTTCCTGCTCTCTCTGCTGCCCGAGGCGCTCAAAGCCGGCCTGATCAAACTGGCGCTCGGTGGCATCCGCTCCCTGGACCGCGCTGTCGTCCGGCCGACTGTCGCTCTGCTCAGTGGAGACTGTGCAGGTCGGTCGCGCTATTGTGGCATTGAGTCCAATCTGTTAGGGCTGATCTAGTGCAGTCTCACAGTGCCAGGAGGTCTTGTACGTTTTCATGAGTTTCACAAGTTTCTGATGTAATGCCACCCTTTATACAGACCACTGAGAAGTCTTCTGTAGAGGAGGTGGAGCGTAGGGGGGGCCAGATTTACAAAGACCAACAAAAAGACTTTGCAGCCACAATCTGCGCGTATTGATCCAAATATTGCACACAATATTTTGACTGCAATGAAATGTTCTTAAGGTGGGTGTTCTTTGGTTGGACAAATTTAGCGTGTGTTAAGTGTCTTGTCGGGCTAAATACCACAGATTTATTGGAACTCGTCTCAGCAGAAAGCACATATCCCATTTAAAAAAAAAAAAAAAAAAAAAAAAAAAAAATCACATTCAAACATTTATCGGTGTGTCCTGGAGTGGCTGCACAAGTCTTTTGCAGCATCAAACATTTTAGGATCGACCGGCGGATGCAATATTCCAAAGGACTGAAATTGCCAGCCCAGGCGTCGCTTCAGGTTTCCAGAATGACTGAAATGGTGACAACACTAGAGTGACTTTTGTTTCTCTTTGTAGCCAACGCTATGTACATGGGGGGTCAGGAAATGAGGATAGTTCTGGAAAGAGACAACTTAACCATCAAGAGGAATCTCGAAAAGGTGAGGAAAGGTCTACCTGTTTAATCGCATTATTTCTCTGTACTTAGTAACCTCCTTTTTTAGCTGTCATTGTGTATTAAATGAAGACACCAGCAGTAAACTGTGTGTTCCCCATTTGCAGCTCATATTTTACTATGGTGCTACGGACCACTGGTGCCCCGTTCAGTATTATCATGACATTAAGCAGGACTTCCCGCGTGGAGATTTCAGACTGTGTGCGGACGGGTTCCGCCACGCCTTCGTCCTGGACGCAGGAACGGAGGTCGCCACAATGGTGGCGGAATGGATCGGGGGGGACTTGCGGACATGAGTCCATCCTTCTCTCGGCCGTCTGCTCGCCGCGCACGAGCACTGAGGACTGAGCACTGAGGACTGACTCCGAGCGTCCAGGCCAGGGAGCGGAAATCACGGCTCTGAACTGAGGATGAAAAGCTCAGTGCTGAAGAAATATCCAATCATAATTTTAAAAAAACTTGCAGATTGCAGGGTTCCAAGCACACCTTGAGAAAGTAGCAGACAACAATCACAATAATAACAAAAATACATTTTGTTTTTAATCAATTATTGAACTAATTTCCTTCTCAAGTGGTTACTGGTGGACAAATGTGCCGATCTAACTCCTGCATATGCAAACACTGTGACAACCGATGTGGGTTTTAATAAACAACCTCTTGAGACATATAGTGTTAGACTGAGAAACAGTAAAACGTGATGCAAATATTTTCCAATTCAACACTGAATATTTGTGCCTGACGGCCAGAGTTAGCTCCATGACATCACCTGCTTGGTGGATTTCTTTCTTCAGAACGTGGTCATGTCGTACAGGTTGCATTTACACCTGGCTGAGATCCAATCGCAACGCGAGCCCTGACTGCCTCCAAAAATCCAAAAGCCAACATTTTTGACCATTGTTTCATTTCTGCTTCAAGTACAGTGACAACAATGCATCACACACACGCTGCAAATAGCCAGAGTCCTCTGGTATCAGATGCAAACGTCCCCTGCAGCGTCATGTCTTCAAGGAGTGTTACAGCAGGCGGTCTGTTTCATGTCTCTGCAGTATCACCAGAGTCACAGCTACTACTCCTCCTCCTCCTCCTCTTCTTCCCATTCTCTCCATCTGCTGGTCCATCGTGGTACCCCGCTGTCTGGCCTGCATCAGTCCTTTGGTGAGAAGAGGGGGTTTCTGGGAATCTCTGCCCGGGCCCGAGCACCTGCCTGACAGTCATATTCACCCTGGAGCTCTGGATGTACCTGGAGCACACCGCCCAGTCCTCCTCGGACACCGGCGTCGCCACAGTCCCGTCCGGCAGTCCTTCCACCTCCAATGCCGCGTGTCCCTGCGGCGCTGGGACGACGCGCGGGACGGCGTGGTAAAGGAGGCGGCTCTGTCCCGACATCACCATGACGTCCCCGCTGTGCATGTACATAGCAGTGGGGGGGTCCTGTCTGCGGATGCCTCCCAGGAGGAAGATGGCTGACTGCCCAAAACTATCAGAAAAGAAGACAACAAGGTACGCAGTGAGCGGGTTGGAATATGTTTCTGTAGTTAATCAGGCAAAGACTACAGCCTGGACTGCTGGTACTATCCAACAAACACCAAGACGTAATAACTGCACTGGCATTCGAAAAACCCGAGACGTGTTGAAGACCGCGTTTACTCTTAAGGCCCTTCTCCCCTCTCACCTGAATGACAGCAGCGGCCGGCTGTGATCTAGCTCGGATTCGTCCACGTGGATTCCCAGAGACGAGTCCGACCTGTAGTAGTTGAGGATTCCCGCCTCTGCGTCGAACCCCGGGAACCCGCACGCGGCCGCTATTTGGAAGGAGAGCAGGTGGAGATCGGCCGGGAAGGGGGTGTGATGGTTGGAGGAGTACGTCTGCGGGTGGAACAACGAAACAGGAAGATCAAAGTGAAGAGATATGTTGTCTGTGTTGTCAAACCTACAAAAACCAGAAGTCTTTGCGACGACGACGACGACGACAAGAATTTCAATTTTCTTTCAAAATAAAAGCATCATCTTATGAACTGCAAAAGGACAAAAATAAAACAACAACGACAAGTACTCCTGATGGCTCTCATCACATGGACCTCGGTGGGTTTAGACTATTCAAAATTGTTTATACATAAATGTGTGTTAAGAATCAAAGGGGATTTTTCCAGCACTGTACAGGATATGGCTGACTTTAAGAGCCCGTATTTCAACTTTTGAAATTCTCTGCTTTTATCCTGAAGGCCAGGGGGTGAATATGGGAAATCCCCATTGGTTTCAAGTATTTCTTTGGACATTTCAATCCTGTATTACAGTCAGAAGAGATATAGAGAGAAAATGAGCGAGAGATGCTACAATCTCTCCAACCTGACCAGACTTTAACTGGGCACTTCACCCCTAAGCCACTGGGGCGCCCCTGAATGTCCTTTTTCTTTCGAGAATAAATCCTCACTTTGTTTCGTGCAGCAGCTTCTCCCCGTGATGTCCAACCGTACATACATTTATAAAATGCGTCAGGAGACTTGATTATATTATACAGAGCGCTGACCGTGTTGCTGCAGATCGCAATGGCCTTTCATTTTCCAAGTTGATTATGCCATCCCCTCAGGGGTCAGAGGACTTTACATCCCCGTAAAGAAATTATAAAATTGTTTCAGGAATGTGAAAGAATTAGAATCTAGTGATAAACTGTAATGCAAACATACCGATGAGCTGAATCTGGGTCCTCTTAACAAAGCAGGGTGTGTGGCTCACCTTGGTATCCCAGTTGTAATGATATCCCAGGGTGACCCAGCGCAGCCTCTCCAGGAGAGTCTTTGGTTCCCTCTTTTTAGAGACGGGAACACTGTGGAGGGGATCAAACACAGGGCACACTTACAGTAAGGCAGGCTGCTGGGAACCGGGACCAGGGCACTTGTCAAAATCTGGTAGTTTAAGTCAAACTAAATTCCCTTAACATTTCACCATGAGAAGACTGACAAACCTTTACCTAAAATGCTTTAAGGCATATGGCACAACAGCAGTTAGCCAGCCCAGGTTTTGGGTCAGACAGATCCAGTACAGAATTGTGAGCGGGGAGGACACACATGCTAGTCTCACCCGTGGCCGCGTACACTCTTGCCCCAGATGTCCTGGGTGTCCGAGGGAGACATGTGCATGTCCAGGTTGCACACGTTGGGCTTTTGAGGGTAGGTCTTCAGACACTGCCTCACCCAGCAGGCTTGGGAGCCCAGCAGGAAGGGATTGGAGATGAAGATGAACCCTAAACACACACACAAGATTAAACCCATTGTTATATGTGTGGTCTCACTGGTTTACAGTAGTATACCATAATGAAAAGAAGATGCTCTAGTGGAACAGCATCTTACTGACACACTTTAAGCTGCGTTTTCCTTTCATCCATCCATCCATCTGTACTTGTGTCTCCGTGGCGGCTTTCTCTCCAAGTAAATACCGAGTTTCGTTTTGGGTGTTCGAGTTTGATTTCGCTGAAGAACCCCGCCCGTGTTTACCTGGGTAGCCCCGCAGGCCGAAGGCTCTCCAGTCTCTGACCGGCCGCAGTCCAACCCTCGCAGCCTCCACGTCACTCACTGCAGCGGGGTCCAGTTCAGCTGGAACAATCTTGTCAATCACCCATCCATCCATCCATACACACACACACACACACGGAACATCAATCATTAGCTCTGCTGAAGTGGCTGATGTTAGTATTGAGTCTAGCCACAGCTTTTCCTCCACCCCCCGTTACTGGAGTTCACTTCTGGTTTGAGGCCATACACTAGTTTGTGCTGGTGTTGCATTATACAACAAGAGAGGAATATTATTTTCCACTGCTATTTATATCCATGTGGGTGAAACACACACACACACACACACACACACAGAGTTGCCTTTAGTGACACTCTACATTAATACTTAAGTAAAGGTGGCTCCTTCTTCCACCACAGCCAAGTCCAACTTCCATGAGACGCCCCCTAAAGGGTCTTTACAAACCCTAATGCAGTAATATGTCACTCGGGCTCAGTCACGTGATTCCCGAGAACTGTTCTGTCTTTGCTTTCTTGGTCTGACATTCCCCTACCTTGTCACTCGGTACGCTTTTAGAGAAGTCGACGACATCGCCGAAGTCCGGCGGAGGGTTTCTTCTCTTGTAAATCTTGAATATTTTCCTGAAAGCGTCCTCTCCACTCTCGACCACGGAGGCTGCCATCTTGGCCATGACGTAACTGGCCTTTCAGCCCGAGTCCCTTCCGGAACCTTTAAAACATACAACATTTATACAAACGCACACTATGCGTGAGTTCAGTTTGGAGAATACACGCACGCTTGTACTCTTCTTAGATAAATAAAAGTCGAAAATAAATTTTTAAAGTTACATATCTGGACCAGTTTGCGTCACGTGGACTCTACGTCATAGGTCAGAGTGGCATGCCAAGGACGAAACATGGCGGCGCCGTCGAAGAAAGTTTATGAGGTGTTCGTCTCTAAAATACCATGGACCATAGCCGGCAGTAAGTCGATGAAATTGTTCAAATTACCATTCTCATTTAATGGCGGCGACATAGCTACGCCTGTAGCCTCTCACTTCATGTTGTGTATCGTCCAGCCGTAACCTCGGTCCACCAACAAGCAGCCTCTGCGTGTGACGTGACGGAACTTAACCGGAGCTTTCTTGCCTCACAAGAGAGCCGCCAGTCCAGTCGACGCAGTATTCTGTGGCGTGTGTGTGTGTGTGTGTGTGTGTGTGTGTGTGTGTGTGTGTGTGTGTGTGTGTGTGTGTGTGTGAGTGTATTGAAATTGAAGCGGTCCAAAACGACCACGCAGTCGAAGCAACGCACCTCTAAAGCCGTTCAAAGTGAACGTAGTCACCTTCATGAAGGCGGGGTGTATTGCGGGGCTGCCGGGTTAGACTGCATGCATTTTTAGCTAGGTGTACCTTGTTTAAAAACCTGGCAACCCAGTGTGTTAACACTGCTGAAACACTTCTTCTTCTTCTTCTTCTTCTTCTTCTTCTTCTTTGTGTTTGATGTTCCTGTTTGTTTTGCAGAGGAGATGAGGGAGTACTTTGGACAGTTTGGCCAAGTCAAGAAGTGTCTCATACCATTTGTAAGTTGTCACAGCATGAGAGCGACTCAATGACTCATTCTACCGTGTGTATACTATTCTATTATTGGTTCTGTACATGTCACACAGTTACACCCCTTCTTACGATACCTCAACACTGAGTTCTTTTTGTGTTTGTACATGAATCCATTGATGTCTACATGCACTTTGCTACTCTTTGCACATATTTACTGTGTGCAGTAAAGATGGATGTAATCGAAATGTCTTTTAACGAACCTTTTTACTAATAATAGTCTTACACACACACACACACACACACACACACACACACACGTTGCTTGTGTTTGTGCGTTTTTTCACCAGTATAAAGAGACGGGCTTCCACAGAGGCTTCTGCTGGGTCGGATTCACAACAGAGGAAGGCCTGAACAACGCACTTCAGAAAGACCCGCACGTGCTGGAGGGAGCCAAGGTAAAAGTGCAAACGAGCAAAGGCCTTGTGGGTGTTGGAGTCTTCGTTAACGCAACACAACAGAAGCTTAGAACGCCGCAAAGATGTAACCAGGGTCCGACCTGGTAACACATCGGCAGATGGAGAGCCATGAATAAAAACGTAGGCTAAAAATGCGTTGATATTCTGTACGTGTCTTATCCTAATTGATTCCCCCTGTTGTTTGTTTTCAGCTCCAGGTTCAGAGGAACAGGCGTCCATTCGCAGGGCAGAAGTCCAACAACGACGGTGAATACGACTGAAGCTCCGCGGGGACCGCTGTGTGAACGAGACCGCCGCAAGACGCGCCGTTGTTACTCTCCGGCCCAGATTCACTCAGCCGTGTTTTTCTTCTTCCTGCCTCAGATGCTTGACATTTGAAATGTTCGCAATTCTGTTTGGGCCCTAAGGAAAACTTAAGACCAGTACACCAGGGTCGGCGTATGGATTTCCATTCTTAAGTCTCCGCCTGACGCAAGAAATGAAGTGAATTTGGGCCTGAGCTTCATTGTCATTGTCTTTAATGGGTTGTCCAGTATTAATGTCTCTATTTATTGTCAGCGGTAGTGTTGTACTTTCTGTAACCATCCGGTCCCACACCATCTACAGAGTATGGCAATAAAACACGGTGTTTAATTCCATTGTGTGTTAAGCTGTGAAACACTTTTATTTGCAATGCAGTATTTTATCTTGTGGTTTTACTACTTTTACGTGAGTAAAGGATCCGAGTACTTCCTCCACCACCTGCCTGTGGATGCTGCCAGACAATGGGTGGGGGGGGGGGGGTACAACCCATTGCAGCTCGTTTGAGAAACATTTCCAATATCAAACTTAGACAATGTAATTATATTTTATTCTCCTATAGATTAACAACAGAGCATACTCAGAGTTTAAGAGATTGGACTTGGGGCACTTCCCAGTGTCCATTCTGTCACGGGGCCCTAAGGCTCATTTGCAGGGCCACCAGAGGTCTTTTGTCAATCATGGAGGTGGGTCCCTTTTATATGATCGTGAATTATGAATAGTCATAAAAGATTCCTTAAGGGACAGTGCCTCACACATTGTGAATTCACTTATCACTCCTTTGCCCCACCTGCTGGTCAGTTTTTGTAAGTACAGGTTTTGGTACGTCCTCTTGTGATTTGCGGGAGCCCATTGAATGAACAGAAGCATTGCTAAATGCATTTGAATATGAAAATAGAAACGTTGGTTCAATGAACTTTGATTACCAAGTACATATTTTGTTTTTTCTCCCTTTAAATTAGTAGCCATAACAATTGGCTAATTGAGAATAGCCCACTGGTGGAAGCGCACGGTCACAAACTGGCCCTCTGGTAGTGAGGATAAGATTTTTGTGGCCCTCTCTATTATCAAAGTTGCCCATACCTGATTTACACTGTCCATAGCGTTAGTGAGGATAAACTGAGCTTATTCTGATTTTGTTTTAGAAGAGACAGGAGCTCAAACGGCTTGTTTCGGGCTGCACGAAGGGTCAGCGTAAGATAAAAAATATACAAATAAGGACTCATCTTCTCTGCAATCTTACCTATATTCCATCCAAACTAGCCTAATCATGAACCTTAGTACACCCCCAGCATTTCCTTTCCACGTCCTTTTAGTCGTACCTGAATGTGCTACCGATGAGTCAATGTTAACTGGTGCTTTCTCTCCCGCAGACAGCGTGTGGCAAGATTTAGCAACTGGACCCCTGAAAGCCCAGTTACATGACCAACTGTCAGCAATCTGCAAAGCACTCTGAAGAGATTTGTCATCACATGATTAACATTTCTCCCTCTTTTCCTGAAAAAAACCTCTATTTGCGTCGCTAAATACGTGGTTCATCACAATATCGAAAAGGACAGGGCTAATTACACTTCCTTGATGAATTCCATTCGCTATTTTACGCTCTCGGGACTCATCTGATCCAACTTTAACCCTGAAAGTGCGATGTGATAAGAAATCTAATATCCAGTCACACATCTTCCCTCCAGCACCAGGCTGGCTCCTTTTAATTAGCAGCCCTTCTTTCCACATAGAGTCATCTGCCTTTTCAGTGTCTAAGTATACAGCTGCCATTACTGCTTTCATAACACCAATACTCATCGTCACTAGAGCAGCTGTAGTGGATCTACCTCTACGTTATCCACTTTGACATGGGCTTAGAAATCCTTTACGCTCTGAAAAGTAATTAAGTCTTTTCACAATCATCTTTTCCATTCATTTGCATGAATGTGATGTTAAAGCTATAGGGCTGTAGCTCCCTGCATTAGCTGGATCCTTACAAAAGGGAAGCATCAGGGCACTTTGCTTTTTATTGAATGTAATTACAGTATTGCAAAGTTAGCGGCTAAGCTACCTAAATTCTATCAACAAGCTCTTATGGCGTGGAGGCAGGACTTCTACTACAACTATGGAGCTTTTCTTAAAGACATATCAAGTTCAAAGAATTTAGCTTAGCGATCAAATCCATACCCACCAGTGTATTAGAATGAATGAAAAGCTATAAAAAAAAAAAGCAACACGAGGCTGCTAGATTTGTATGCACTCTTTATATAAATGGCACTGATATTATAAGCAACAGATGCACCAGCAGACATACCAGCAAAAAAAAAATAAAAAATCTCAATGAATAACAATACAATAGGAAAAAAAAATTCAGAGAAATAGATCTGAAAATATTACATAAGATATATCCAAAAAACCTGTAGCCTATATTTCAAGATTTCTACATGTTGATTTTCTGCAAGACTGAACCAGAAAGTGTAGCTCACCTGCTCTATATTTTGTATTACATTTTGGACTGCCTTTTAGAGTGACATATTGTACAAAATAATGTAAGTAAATGTAAATATTAACATTTTATGCACTATCGTTAACTTTTTAAACTTTTTATTTGGTATATTTCACATTCATAAAGCTGCATTTCTCAATTCAAAACCGTCCTTTAAGTTATTTCTAATTGAAACTGAATGTTATTTTAAATATGTAACTAATAAGAAATGCGTGTCAGTAGCTAAAGTGTGCTCAGAAATGTTTGTCTGTCACTAAATTGAATCTTTTATAAGAAGTTTTTTTTTTTTATTTCTTGAACTTGAACTTTATTTCTTATAACTTAAGAAACAAAAAAAAAAACGTCCTGTATTTTATTTTGGTGAACAGCTGACCGCGGTGTGTGACGCGGGTGAAGAGCGTCATCGCGGTCCGCCGACGTGTAGTTTCAATCGAAGTCACGAACCGCGACGGTCAACGCATGCAGCCTCGCTGTATATAAACGCGCACGGCCGGACCTTACCGACGGCCAAACGTAAACGTCACCTCTACAGCAGAATACCGCGCGAGTGCGGCTGCTGGTGTAAATGTAAGCGTGCCTTCATCTCCCGCGGCACTACGTTAACCAGAATCCTTCGCTGTGACGTCAAACGCTCGCGAAGAGGTCAAAACAAAACCGGTAACTGAAAGACGGGCAACGCGTGTGGCGACGCTGTTCAGGTAGCTCGTTGTTCAGCATAAGGTCTTCACTCTGACCGCCGAGTGCTCTGTGTGTGTGTGTGTGTGTCGGGGTGGGGGGGGGGGGCAGTCTGACTGTTGTGGGGTGTGTGTGTCTACTTCAGCACGCTTGTTCCCAAACGCAGCCAGTCTTTGCCTAACACACGCGTACAAGTGGTCATTAGGTAACAGCCGCCATGTGCTGTCCAGTAATGTGTTTTTACCGTTGAGTTTGGCGTGAGACGCCTCCAAACTCTGACCTATCCCCGCACCATAAAGGGGCACTCCCCGCTGGCCGCCTTCAAGTGTTTGAAGGACGCGGTTGTACAAGGAGAACTTGATTTGAGAGCTGTCATTTATAGGAATAGGTGCCACTAGCTGTTTTAGGTCGGTGCCGAATTGAGGAGGGGGATTTGGCGATGTCAAAAATGTATTACTTGTCACTTAATTGCGTCCAAACGAGTCTGCACGGACAAGAAGATGTTTTAATTGCCTAATATAGGAATGCAACCTGGTTGAATTTGTGCAAACGGGCATTCCACCAATTTCCTCGGATGGAAGTTCAGTTTACGAGTGATATTTAGCACTACACAAATAAAACTAACCTTGATGAAGCCTTAGTGGTGTCATCGGTATTACTTTAGTACATTTATGACAGAAAGCCACAAACTGGAGGTGTGGGTTTTGAAAGACACTGGCATTTTACCAGGAAGGTTCTAATGACAAGAAGCTCCTGGTCTGCATGATGGGAAATGTAGGATACGGTGTCTTTGGAGCTAGGGACTGAGAGTCGAGGTGCGTGTGCCCACTGCTGCTTCGATTTTGAACATTCTTTAAAAACATTTTTTTTTTTTTTTTAATCTCGCGCGTCTCCCAACTTTGTGGAAAAGCAATATATTATTTGTTGGAGTAGCCCTTTAATTGCAGAGGATGAGCAGCGCTGTAGCCAGAGATATTTTGGATGGCACAAAGTACAACAAGGCAAACACTCACTTGTGTCCTGAAGTTAAAGCATCTTATTATTAGATGGCTGCAGAGTGCCAGATGGCAAGGCTCGGACCTTGATGTGTGATGATAGGCATTGTTCTCATGCCTTTTTTTTTGTTGTTGTTGTTGTTTTGTTGTTTAGAAAGCGCATCAGAGACTTGAGCCCGGCCCAACATCACAAGACTTACGGCTAATGGACACATGGTGCTTGTGCTATGCAGTTGCTGGGGCTACCGTCGAGGGTGCTGCGGTCATGGCCTCAGTATTTTTCTCTGGGAATTTGGGGGTTTTAGCAACCTGGAGGGAGTTTACGTTGGCGTACCTGGGGTTGCGAGGCTGCGTCCTGTCACATCTTTTATTGAACTGAAGTTTGAAAAGTTTGCACATTGACATGCGTTCTGTTTTTCGGCACTTTCTTCCATTACCTCCGTCGGCTTTGCCAACTGCCTGAACTTCACTCCTCCTCCCACAGTGCCTCTGATGGCTGCTCGACTCCTCACAGCCTCCTCTCTGGCCACAGCAGTGTTCGCCTCCTCCGGGTTTTACCTCTACAGCAGACAGCTGGACCTCAATGACCTCAGCGTCGTCCGCTTCGGGCGGGCCGCGGCCACCGTGAGTCACTGCGCACCATCAGATCGAAACCTGTGAACAGGCCTACTGAGCCAATCAGATCATTAGGGGGGGGGAAAAATTGAGTCACCGTTCTTACAGGATCCTGACGGGGACGAAAGTAGATCTTTCTTTGTATAGATCAGTACAGTCACTTCAAATTTGGAAACTTAAGAGTGGCGATTATCGCTGCATATTGATTGAGCATGCTGTTAATTTGCTTATAAATGCCCCATTTTGGTCAGAATATCAGTAGTTTCCTCCCATGCTTTTCAGCAGAAACAGCCTTTCTTTACATGGCATGGTGTTGCAGTGGTTAGCGCCGTCGCACGGGAGGTAAAGCAGGGTAGAGCGGGTTGGGGGTTCAATCCACAGCCCCCCCGGTCATGTCGAAGTGCCCTTGAGCAAGACGCTGATCATTAAGGTGGCCAGCGCTTTGGGAACCGTGAGGGTTGAAGAGCGCTATAGAAGTTCCCATTTACCATTTTTAAGTGCATCACTAATTCACAATAGTTTGGTCAATCAAAATAATAAGACACAACATCACCAAAATGTCACCATGGTAAATGGATTAGAGTCGTTCAGGATCACCGATGTTAGACCAGCAGGTCGCCAAAGAGAGCCAGGCTAAAGTTGACCTTGCTGCATGGTGTGGAGCCCCGGTGCTGTAGATCTGATGTCTTCGAATGTTGTTGCCTTTCGGGCGTTACAAATCCTGCTCTGTTTGTCTCCAGACGGCGGCCATCAGCTACGACTACCTGACTGCTTTGAAGCATGTGGAACGCGGCACGGAGGAGTACTGGGCACTCAAGTCCAAGGTAGGGAAACACTTGTGGGTGTGTTCTACGGGGGGGGGGGGGGTACTCAAGCAGACTCAACCAGACTCAACCTGATGACGAGCTGGAGAGTTCTCAGCTCACTGTCGACGTTTCTTCTTGTTCCATACCTCCCTGTTAATCAAATAGCGCAGCACAGGTCCATATCTTGTTGTGTAAACCGCTATTAACTCCCTTTTGCTGCGTCACAAGAAACCCCCGGTTCGCAGGTGGAACATTTTTAATGTAGCAGCAGCGGGAGTTGTTTGGTTTGCATTTGAATTAAATTCACACAGCTCAGAAGGTTGGCGTCCGTGAAAGAAACGATCTCCTCTGCTACGATTATTTCCAGGCCCTCTAGCGAGGAATGGCGGTTTTTGGGGATTGGCCCGCGGATGCTTAAGAGTATCTGGGTCTAACAAGGCCGGACGAGAGTGAGGCGATCCTGGTTTCCCACGCCGTCAGGGCAAAGTGGAGGGAGTGACAATGGAATAAACCCTCGTGGTGTCAGATTCGAGACTGACCTCAAGTGGACACGAGGCCGTTTGAGCGGCGCGCATGCTGTAACAACATCAGATTGCAGTGGGAAATCCCACCGGTAGGATAAAGGTAATAACAGTAAATGTCAGCTGATATGCATTGAGTGATTTGTACTGGCGTTTGTTGAAAGGCCACGGCTCAGTCAGGTTCACTCGGGAGACTGCTGCTGGAAAGGTCAGAGACCACCTGCTCTGACAAAAAGTGCACAGAAAGCTTCGCTGCAGCAAGAGAGCGGGCGGCGGTGAACCTTGAAGAGCATGGTGGTTCAGCATGGTTGGACTTGTGTGTGTGTGTGTGTATGTGTGTGTGGCACGCACTCGGCACAGCCCCTCGGGCCCTGCTGGTCAAGCCTGGCTACACACGCTGATTAGAATTAATGCACGGTGCTGATTTAATACAGAGAGGAGGCTGGCCTGCGAATTATTATGAAGCCATAGAGGTGAGGAGACAGCGCGGCGGCTCCACACTTGTTTTAGTGTCTTTATGCTGCCTTTTTTTTGTCCTGCGGTGTAATTTTTCTGTCCAAACAGAGGACAGGAAGGAGACACGACAGGTCACTGAGTGAAAACCGATTCCAGCCCTTAACACGTGATGGATTCTGTGTTACGCTGACCATTTACCTGTGAAACCTCTTTCATACTTCACTATCCGCACATGCAGACGACATGACGGCTCCCCCAACAGTGAAGCCAAAATGCCTCGACCGCCCGCCCTGGTGGCTGGCTGCAGTATAGGTCATAAGCCCCGCCCCCTCCATGTTAGCGGAGGGGACATGGGCCAAAAATCAAAGTACACTTCTAATACATTGTTTTTCAAGATGGTTTCTGTCGTTATAGGTAGTTCTTGTCATGCTGATGTTTGTTCAAGTGTTCATTTTCAAGTGTTGCGTTTGGCTTTAATTAGTTATTTGAAGCTATAAAAACGGGGTGAGACATCACACACACACACTTAGCACTCCTTCGCCTCGTTCTCCGGTGGGCTGGGCCCCGACCGGGTACCGTACGTGGAGGAGATGGAAGTAACCCATAACCTGCTCGTCCCTGCAATGTTGCTGCTTCCATTCGCGACCCGGCCGCACCGGCATTTTCCCTGAAATGTTACGAGGTCTTGAGATGGGGAAACTGGCGGCACAGATTTCCCTGAATATGGATCCCTGCTCCCATTCGCACATGACCCCGTGCGGGAAAGTGTTGGGCAGCAACACATCACTGAGTAGCAAGCTACTGTGGCGTGATAACTTTTCGGCAATGAGTTGTGTCAGGGATTAGAATTTGAAGTTCAGTAATCTACTGTCTTACTTGGAGTGCCGCGTCTCGTCTTCCTCGTCGCCCTGTCAGCCTCTCGAGAAGGGCCTCACTGGGAAGCCAGCTAAGCGGCCGGCCTTCCGAGCTCATCGAAAGGCTGCCCCGAGTGAACCGAGGGGGCCATTCATGGCCAATTCAGAGAGCGGCGGAGCATGCCCTGCGATGAGAGAACAGACGGACTGCTTTTTGTCGTCTGCTGCTAGCTCTCGCAACCTCAGGAACACGCTGTGGCTCCACATTACACTGATATCACGCGTAGCAAAAGCTCGCTAGCCGGTAAGAAGCTGTCACATGCACACCTAAAGTGTCTTGCTTGGTGATTGAGCTGTTCATCTAGCCTCTCTTTGGCAGTCTAAAGGTCTAGTTGTGTTCAGAAAGAACTAGTCTAGACCATGTTTGGGCATAATGCGTTTTTTTCGGGTTGTCTGTCCGTCCCATTCTCGCGAACGCGACATCTCAGGAGCGACTTGAGGGAACTTCTTCAAATTTGGCACAAACTAAAACTCAAGGATGAACTGATAAGAATTTGGTGGTCAACGGTCAAGGTCACTGTGACCTCACAAAACACGGTTTTTGGCCATCACTCAAGAATTGAAGAACCATATTTCACAGTTGAACTGAATTGGTCAAAGGTCACTGTGACCTCAAAATGACCTTGACAAACACGTTTTTGCCCGTAACTCAAGGATTTAATTGCAGTAATTATGACGTGAATTTCACACAGATGTTTGATACAACAATGAAGGGATGACATTTTTTACCCAAAAGGTCAACTTCACTGTGACATCATAATGTCCTGTTTTGGCCATTATTCATCACCATATCTCAGGAACAGAAGGGGAGATGGTGACCCGGATTCACAGCTGGTCGGACACTGAACAGATGACACTTTTGACTCAAAAGTCAAAGCTCAGTGTGACCTCAAAATAAGTTTTTAGCCATAATTCAAGAATTCGACGACACAGTATGGGCTTTCCTCCATCTCGTCCATCCTGCCTTTCACTTCCTGCCTCATTCTGAGTCATCGGAATCACGCGACCACAAACAACGCGTTGGAGCGCGCCGAGCTAATCGTGGTCCTGTGAGTTTCACCAACCGCTCATGGAGGCTTCGCATCTAAATATGCCAGGAGAAAACAAAAGCTCCACATTTTGTGTAGCTATACTCCATCTTTACATAGTAATCAAGTACATGTGTACCTGTTCAGCCAGTACATCTATGATAATCCTTCATTAATGTATATCAACAATGTATATTCACTGGAATCATACACACACACACACACACACACACATACATACACACATACATACACACACACATACATACATCATCAATATGGTGATGACTTCCATTAAGCCCAAAAATACACGTTATACCTTATTATTATATCTCTTCCAAGTATTCACTACATATATTATGAGTTTGGACAGACAGGGATGTAAACTGCAACTTGACTGGTTGGCGGAGGCATACAACCGCGGGGGTGGTTGTCTTATATGGTAGTAAACTGAATGTCTTGAGTTTGTTTTAGTGTCGGTCAGACATTTGATGGCATCACCTTGGGCTTTAAGAAATTGTGATGGGGAATTTTTCACCATCATCTGGCTTTTGTTTTCAAAGTAGAAAAAAAAAAAGTAAAACATATGATACATCATATGATAGCAATTTTCACGTTGTGCATGTATGTTCAAAAGCATTCTTGGAAAAGTAGCAAATTACTAACAGAAGTAGAAATATACAAGGCAGGTTGAGGTAAAGTGGGTAAAAAGAAGAAGCAAATTTCAGCACTCGTTACAAAGAGTATTTTGACATATAAAGGCAAATGTATACTTTCTGCATCTGTGTAGTTGCAGCCGTCTGTCAGGTGTAAATTTCATTAATGCTAAGGTCTGCGCAGCCCAACATTTATTGTTTGTTGTTGACATGTTCTCATTTTGAGCTCTAGACCACATGTGTGGAATGCGTCCTCGTCTACAGACACTCAGTATGTAAAAAGGCTGCATGCACATCCGCTGCTGTGGGCTCCAATGAATCACCAACAGAGTGTCTCTTCCACCATGTCAGTGGGTAGGGCCTAAAGTTGCTCTTCCCTTTTAGGAAATGACCATGTAGGCTCAGGTTCTTTTAGAGGTAATCAGCTGTTAAACGTACAGGTTGGCCTTGGGCTTAGAACAGTGGATAACATGCTGTTTATGGATGTTTGCATGTCCCTGCAGTAGTAACTGAGAGAGAGAGAGAGACAGACAGTGAGAGACAGCAGCCACTATTCCAACTGATGTTCTAATCCTTTAATCCACTGTCTGATGGCCTCTAGTCGGTGCCTTTCAAACTGTAATTGTCGATTACAGTATTGGCATTAGAAGCGTGAGAAACAGAAATAGTTTTTATGGTTTTATCAGCATTGATATTATTATCTTTATCACATAATGAATATCAGAAGACTCCAATTCAGAAGTACTTAGAAAAGTGACATGGTCACAGCGTTGGGGAACCACAAACTGTTTTGATTCTTCTGATTTTTTTCCTGTACTTCTATGAAGTAAAGATGAACAGTATAGTAACGTCACACGGATGGAAATAAAGGATGCAATTCTAGGTGTCATTATGCCCGACAATGGTATGTCAGTCATGGGAGATTGATGCATGGGTATTGAACAAAGAAAATTGTTACTAAAGGTGTGTTTTCAAGGGCCCCCTTCAGTGTATGATGCAGCCTACTCTTGGCCTTCAGTTAACTGGTGGACAACACCTGGGCCGCCTCCTTCTTAGGTCAGTCTTATGCAGTGACTTCATTGAGGATCCTAGTGACCTAAGGCTACCCTCAGGGTCGCTCTTCCTGATCCTCTCAGTGCTGGCTGAGTGTATCTGGTACCTTCTTCCCTACTGTCGCAGGGAGAAAAGGCCGTTATCCGGGTGGTTGGGATCCTTGATTAGTCTCCGAGCCTTATTCTTGCAGTGCCAGGTGTAAATATCCTTTAGGCAGGGTAAAGCACCGCCTATTGTATGTTCAGCTGAACAAACCACTCTTTGCAGAGCCTTGTGGTTCTGTTTGGTGCCGTTTCTGTATCGGGCAGTGATGTTCCCCATCAGGGCGCTCTCGATTGTGCAGGAGTAGAAATTCCTCAATATTTGAGGGGATACCCAGAATTTCCTTAATGTCTGAGGTGAATCAGTTTCTGCCTCGCCTTTCTCCCCACTGAGTCAGTATACAGTGGCCAGGTCAGGCCTTTTGTGATGTGGACAGCAAGGTACTTTAAGCTGTCCACCCTCTCCATGAGGACCCGTTGATACTAAAGAGGGTGTAGTTCCTTCCCTGCTTCTTCCCAAAGTCCACTATCCGCTCCGTGGTCTTGCTGATGTTCAGGAGTAGGTTGTTGTCCTGACACCAGCGGGTCAGGTCCTCTACTTCCTTCACGTAGGTATTTTCATTGTTATCTGTGATCAGCAAACGATGTTGTTGGAGTCGAAAGTGGCTACACAGTCGTGTTTGCACGGGGAGTACAGCAGGGGGCTCAAAACGCAGCCCTGGGGTGCCCCGGTGTTAAGGATGAGGGTGGAAGAGGTGTTTACCCATCCTCACACACTGGGGTCTGCCCGTACAAATATGTGCCTAAAGCCTGTGTCTCGTGTCAGTGGACGCGCTAAATATCTTAAAGCAGTGCAAAATATAACTGCACTTTATTACCGCTGCTGGAAAACATCTTAGGGGAAACACTGCAGTGAGCAGCACACTTTGTTCTTGCTGGACATTCAATTTAGAACCATGCAGTGGAGATGAAGCCACTGATAACTGCAGTTTTTCATTTCTACAGAGCACAACCAGGCAGCTCTCTGAAACTGTTGCCTGCATTCTCATGAGTCACTCTAGAAAATAGAGTGACAATCTTCTCTAATGGACATTCTGTTACATCCTGGTACTATTAACTATTACTTATTACTGACTCTAAGCTACTATCAACGCACAAACACACCCACATCTGTCTGTCTTATGCTCTTTTTTTCTTTTCTTCCTTTTTGTGTTAACAGATACCCTCTGCAGTCCTATGCTGATAGGACAGATTAAAAGACAAAAGAATGAGAGAAAATAAAATGCACATCAGTAGAAACCAAACAAGACTAAAAACACGAGAGCGCACTGGGTGATGGAGATTGGTCCTTATCTCTGGACTGATTATGCAATCCTAAACGCCTCTACTCTCGCTCTTTTGCTGTTTTTCTCCCTCCTTCTCTCTTTCCTTTACCTCTCAGGGAGTTCAGGCTTCTCCACTATTCGCATCTCATTACAAGCCATGCCAACAGATGATTGGCAAATTAAATGTACCTTACTTAACTCACATGAAAAATGCATAATGGCCCCGGCTGACGCCTTTGGGCACTGTTGGGAGTGGGGTGGTTGAGGATTGGGTGTCTTAAATATACACCCCATGTAAACATTTTGTAAAACTTTAGCTTGAACTTGATATATTATCTCTAAATATCCTAATTCCATAATGGACATGTCAATTCTGTCTCCCATTAATTCAGACTCAGACTTCTCCTATAAGCTAGTGTCTGTTCCTCACACTAGTATCTGCTTATAAAGCTACTGGGACGTTCTTGCCACATATATTTTTTTCCCCTTTCACGTGCATTGCATGCCTTTCGAATCTCCAAAGTCTCCCTGTGACCTGGTTGTAAAGGAAGTGATCTTGGTGCAGTTTCAGTTCTAAGGCCCTCCACAACCAGGCCCCATCTTTAAGCCCAAACCAGTCATGTCAGAACATAAATATAAACATGATCATCTTTGAAATTGATTTGTTAGAGCACTTAGAAGCAATGAGGAGTATCCACAGTGTGTTTTAGTTGGAGAGCTGTTAAGTAACGAAAGTCTGGATTTGGACCCAGTAAATCCCAATATTTTACTTTTCATTTAGGCTTTTCTCTGTTTGACTGTGCTCTCTGTGCTTGTTGGTTAACAAATGATTTAATGCAGTCTAATTGTGTGCTGTTCCTGTGGTGTTAGTAGACTTGAATCTGATTGCAGGCAGTTCTTATGGTGTCAGTTGACTATAATGTAGTTAGTCTCCTGCTCCAGCTTTTTTCTGTCTTATTGAATTCTTACCCTTAGAATTAGTAAATTGTATAAGAGAAGACTCTTATTCTGGGAGCAAACCTGACCAGCAGCGTCAAACTCCCTGGTATCCTTCTCCATGGAAGCCTACCAGAACCGTTACTTGAGGAGCGCTAAGGTGTGGGTGACCACGGGGTGAGGAATGTTCCCACTGCAGAACCTAGGAGCAGAGACTAGCTGGGACAAAGAGACGTTATCAGGGGCAAGCACTGGGGGCTTGAGTTACCTTGTTTTACCTTGTCCTCCAAAGGCCGGGTGATGGCACCAACTGTACAGGCAGACGAAAGGATCCCCTCCGATTTGACCTGGGGAGCTATCGGGCTGGAACTGTCGGGACAACTCATGCTTGCCGATGTCATAGTTCCTCTCTGCGGGAGACATCTTGCGGGGGAAAAAAGCACAAGGATGAAGTCTTTGATCCTTAGCAGACTGCTGGGACAAGATGGCCCCTGCTCCAGAACTGGAAGCATTCACTTCCACAACAAACTGAAGTGAGGGGTAAGGGAAGGTGAATGCAGGAGCAGAGGTGAACAAACGTTTCTCTCTGCCTCGAGGGACCACACAAAAGGGGAGTTGAGGGATGTGACAGCTGTGAGGGGGGCTGCTACTACCGGTAGAAATTGGCAAAGCCCAAGAAGCGCTACAGCTCCTTACGGGAGAAAGGAGGAAGCCAGTCCAGGACAGGCAGAGTCCATCTGGATGCTCCCCTCCCTGATGACGAAGCCCCTGAATGACACCTCAGAAACGTGAAACTCACATTTCTTGGCCTTCACATAGAGTTGATTCTCCAAAAGCCTCTGGAGAACATACCGAACATGCTGAAAAATGCTCCTGCTTGGATTTAGAGAAGATGAGAATATCATCAAAATAAACAAAGACACAGGTATTGAGCAGGTCCCTGAGGATATTGGTGACCAGAGCCTGAAAAACTGAAGGAGCGTTAGTGAGACCACAAAGCATAACCAGATACCCATAGTGACCCTGTTGTGTACCAGATGATATGCATTCCTAAAGTCGAGTTTGGAAAACACAGTGGCACCTTGCAACAGTTCAAAAGCTGAGGAGATGAGTGGGTGGTGGTACCTGTTCGTTATGGTTATAAGAGGGGTCACAAGACGTGACAGGCAAGGCAGACCTAAGGCATACAGTGTGACCATTGTAGAATGACACCTGAAGACCAGTCTATGTGAGGGTTGTGAAGCTTAAGCCAGGGATAACCCAAAATAACAGGTTAAATGGGTGCATTAATCAAGTGAAATTAGTGTTTCTTGATGATCACTTGACATACCCAGACGAATGGGGACTGTGTGGTGAGTGACGGAGCAGAGCAGATGGCTGTCGAGAGAGCTGGTCTGGATAGGCTTGGGTAGAGTGTCCCAATCAATCCCCAGCTGAGCTGACAAAGTAATGTCCCGGAAGTTGGCATCGGCTCCGTAATCGATAAAGACTGCCACGATGTGGGTCTGGTGGGGAGTTGTGCATGGAGCAAGGGATCAGAGGGTGGCAGTTGCAGCAGACTAAGCAAGGTAGTTCAGAAGTGCCTCTGATCAGCAACGTTTTCCAGGTCCTCCTGAGGGATCCCCAGGCGTTCCCTGGCCAGATGAGATGTAATCCCTCCAGCGTGGTCTGATAGTCTATATCAAGGTGAATCTGTGACATTGATATATCATAGAAAGTGGGGATGTCTTAGTACACTTTGATATGTAATAGAAGACTGCGATGTTGTAGTACACTTTGATATGTAATAGAAGATTGCGATGTCATAGTACACTTTGATATGTCATAGAAGATTGCGATGTCATATTACACTTTGATATGTAACAGAAGACTTCAATGTCATAGTACACTTTGATATGTCATAGAAGATTGCGATGTTGTAGTACACTTTGATATGTAACAGAAGACTTCAATGTCATAGCACACTTTGATATGTAATAGAAGACTGCGATGTTGTAGTACACTTTGATATGTAATAGAAGATTGCGATGTCATAGTACACTTTGATATGTAATAGAAGACTGCGATGTCATATTACACTTTGATATGTAATAGAAGATTGCGATGTCATAGTACACTTTGATATGTAATAGAAGACTGCGATGTTGTAGTACACTTTGGTATGTAATAGAAGATTGCGATGTCATAGTACACTTTGATATGTCATAGAAGATTGCGATGTCATATTACACTTTGATATGTAACAGAAGACTTCAATGTCATAGTACACTTTGATATGTAATAGAAGATTGCGATGTCGTAGTACACTTTGATATGTAATAGAAGACTGCGATGTCATAGTACACTTTGATATGTCATAGAAGACTGCGATGTTGTAGTACACTTTGATATGTAATAGAAGACTGCGATGTTGTAGTACACTTTGATATGTAATAGAAGACTGCGATGTCATAGTACACTTTGATATGTCATAGAAGACTGCGATGTCATAGTACACTTTGATATGTAATAGAAGACTGCGATGTTGTAGTACACTTTGATATATCTTAGAAGATTGCGATGTCATAGTACACTTTGATACATCATAGAATATTCTGATGTCATATGTTACAAACCTGGCTCAGGACTTGCAACAAAAGAGAGTCCACACACTTATGAAAGTTTAAAAACAATGTATTTCTTAAACTAAGCATAACAACTCATAGTGAAATATGGGAATGTTAAGCATCAGTGGTGTAAAGGATGTGTGGATGAGTGAAGTGTGGTTGAGTTAAGTTAAGGAAAATAACACAAAAACAAACTAAAGTGATGCCATGTGGAAGGAGTACAGGCTCCTCAGCATAAACGAGGGGAGAACTCCGAGGACAGCTGCCCTTTTATATCCTCAGGCCTCTCCCTCTCCAGGTGCAGCCAACCAACTCTGACAGACCCCTTAACACTGGCAGTCCAGGAAGATGGACAACTGGAGGGAGGTAGATTGGAGAGAGAGCGATGTAGAGAGAGGCTGTCACACCCCCTCCCATAAAGATGAGGGCCCAAAGAGTGCCTCAAACACAGTAGGAAAAACACGTCATTCAAAAAAATATAAGGACATTTCAATAACCTCAGTCTGTTAACATAACAATCCATTTGCCCTTCAAACCACCCACTCTATCCATTCCCACTCAGCAACTTTGGTACTTAGAGGCGAATTAGGAGGAGGAGGAGGACAAGAAGAGCAATTTAAGAAGAAATGAACAGTCACCATATAAGACAGGCCTTTAAGGAAGCAGTGCACATGACGGAGCATCAGACACGACAGCAACATAGACCTCAAACTACTTTCCCCAAATAGGTAACAGTTCCCTGGGCAAACTGGCATTTAGCCATATTTACAGTGACATTGGTCCTTGCAAGACGGTCAAACAGAGCTCTGATGTGGTGTACATATCCCTCTAACCCTGCCACTATCTTGTTTCTCAAGCTTTGAAAGGTAGCTGGTGCATTTCGCAACCCAAATGGCATTACAGTGTAGGAATAAAGGCCTGAGCCCCGCTTTGACAGGGGCATCTGCCAGTAACCCTTCAAAAGGTCAAACTTGCTTACAAATTTCGCTGTGCCCACCTGATCAACACAAACCTCCATACGGGGAAGTGGATCAGAGTCTGGCTTTGTGATCTTATTTCAAATCTGTGCACGGTCGGAAGGTTTGGTATGGATTTCTCACCAACAAACACGGGGATGCCCAACTAAAACATGAGGGATCTCCAATGTTGGGTTCTAAGACATATTTCACCTCTGACTCCACCTGAGTGCGTTTCTTCCTGAGAAACACGGTACAATCTCTGGAGAACTGGGTCAGCGTCACCCACATCAATGTTATGTTCTGGAAGATGGGTTTGAGAAAGAGAGTCTGAAAACATTGAAGGAAATGACCAAATGAGGTTAGACAATTCCTTCTTCTTAACATCAGGCATATGACCCAACAACTTGTCCAGGTTAATCAGTGACCCTGAATTTTTGAGTCTGCCTTGCATAATTTAGGGCATTGACTGCCTCTTCACCACCTTCCTCAGATCAAATCTGAGACCTGTCGAAGGCCAGGGTAGGGGCCTGAAAACCTTGCCTGAAATGGAGAATCCACCACTGGGAGGAGTGCTAGAACCTGATCACCTGGGCTAAAGACATGCACTTCAGTTTGGCGATCATACAAACGCTCAATTTTCCCTTGAGAATTATCCAGATTTGTTTTTGCCATTTTACCTGCCTCATAATTTTGAACCCATCGACATAGTCTGTTAGGTTTGTTGGAGGAGGAGGCTTCTTCCAGTCAGCCTGTAACAGAGCTAATGGACCACAAACAATGTGACCAAACACAAGATCTTTAGGGCTAAAACCAGTATTCTCTTGTGTTACCTCGCCAGCAGCAAGCATGAGTCAGGGCAATCTTTCCGTCTGGTCACAACCCAGCTTAGTACAATATGAGCGCGAAACCGATTTAAGGGTCTGATAGAACTGCTCGATAGCTCCCTGACTTTCTGGATGATAGGCAGTTGATTGGGCATGTTTGATACAAAACTTTTTCAAAATATCTGCAAACATGCCTGAGGTACAATTGATTCCCTGATCACTTTGAATGACCTTGGGAATGCCGAAGACAGAAATGAACTGGGGTATGGCTTCCATGATAGACTTGGTAGTTATGTTGAGCAAGGGTTATCGAGTAGTTGGACACATCAGTGAAAATATACATACAACCAGACACAATCAATTAGCAAATGCTCAAAAGGCTGACGAACTGCTGGCATGGGATGAAAGGGAGCAGGTTTAATGGACTGATTTAGTTTTCCTGTGAGCTGACAAGTGGGACAGGTCTTGATGTAGGCTGAAATGGATTTTTTTCAACTGGGGCCAATAAAAATTATTTTATCATATGTCTTTTTAACCTCCAAATACCTGGCCACCATGTGATGAACAGTTCTCAAAAATCCCTGCTCTTAAGTTTACTTGGAACCACAATCTGGAAAATGGCATCACCAACAAACATGTCTCATTGTAACCAGGCAGCCATGGTAAACAAAACATTTAGAGCAAATTTTCCCACCCCACGGCTTGGACTAAAGTTTTTTCAGTGCTATACTATTCATAGCTATATAACCAATGTGTTTATGATTGAAGTTATGAACTTGTTTATGCCAAATTTGAAAAAAAAGAAATTCCTTCCACGTATTCCTTAGATATCGCGTTCACAAGAATGGGATGGACATGAGGTCACTGTGACCTTGACTTTTGACCACCAAATTCTAATCAGTTCATCCTTGTGTCCAAGTGGGTGTCTCCCTCAAGGTGTTCCCGAGGTATCATGTTCACGAGAATGGGACGAACCTGAAACTTAATGCCTCCGTCCACGGCTATCACCAGTGCGGAGGTATAAAAATGTAAAAATAAGGCTCTTTAAATTTTAGTAATTCAATTAATATCTCTGCCTTTCTTGACTGTAGGCAAAACTAAGGCGAAAAGTATGTTTCCCTCACACTGTACTTGACAGAGCAAATTAGTTGTACATAATGGTCTTGTAGGAGACGGGATCACAGGAATAGAATTGTACAGGACCAGTCCCTTTTTCTCGGAGAGGTTTTCTTCTTGTAAATTATGGCAAAATATGACTTTTATGATGAGCTACTCGTCTCCATGTCAGTCTCTTTCCTGAGCTTGGTTGGATCACCACGCCAACATTCCCTCCATATATTTATATGTTATGCTGCATCCTCCCCATTGTCCACAAAACCCAGTTCAGCACTGACGTTGGGTATTTACCTTGCTCGATAAATTATTCCCGATTAACATTGGTACAACCTCAGTATTTTGGAAAAGGCTGTGATTGCATACAAAGCGATTGTAGTCATGAGGAGATGAGAGTACACAAGTCACAAGATTATTTTAGGGGATAGGGTGAAAAGAGGAGGATAAGGGGGAAGGGGGAGGGGGAGATGATCAAATGGCGACAGTGAGGACAAACAGATACTGATGTCTAATGATCCCCTTGCTTCCTCGGCTGTATGAGAAAAGGGCAGGAGCATAGAGCTGATTTGGGGAAGCAGTCATTTTGAAGGTGGCTTTTCACGGCTGAGCTGAAACGGAGAACAAAACGCAGATTCACTCGGCACATCTGCATATTATTATGCAAATTCTCTTTCAACACCACCCCAAGGTTAGAGATAAAGAGTTGTCTTTTACCCCTATTACAGTAAATGTGTCTGAGGTTGTCAGTAATATGAAGGCACCGTGGGGAAGGAAATCAAAGGCTCTGCTGATGGTGATTAGTGACTTCCCACCAGAGGGAAAATCTCACATCAGCCACTGTGACAATGAGTTCTTCTATATTTTCTATATATTTTGCATATCCATCATTTAGCTGACTCTCTTACCCAAAGAGTGTTTGAACAGGTTAGATGGATCAGCGCAAGGACCAACCTCCGGGTCTGAAAAGTGAAGTCAGTGCTGAAGTGCCTTGAACCCGCATTCTTTCTAATGGCCAGCAGGGGGCAACTCCTGTGGTTGCAAAGTCCGATTGTATACAAGTCTCTGAGAAAATTACTTCTCACTTGACTTGCTAATGAGTTTATACTCTCAATTGCTAGTTTCAAATCTTCTTCAGACTGTGGTAGTCCACAAACCAATGGGTGATGTCACAGTGGCTATGTCCACTTCTTTTTTTTTGTACAGTCTATGGATCAGTGACAGGGTTGGGGTTTTAGCTGGTAAGAGACCTCGGGATAGACCTAGAACACACTGGAGAGATTAGAGATCTCATCTGGCTTCGGAACGCAATTTCTAGGGAGACGGATATCTGGACTACTTTGCCGAGCCTGCTGCCACCACACCCCAGCATCGGGTAAGTGGTGTAAAATGGATGGTTGGATGAATGGTTCTTCAAATGGTTCTTGATTCCTAGTAACTGAGATCCGATCAAGAGCCCGAGTTAGGATGGGTCCAAAGTTCAAGTTAATCTGAGTGGGTCATGGGTAAGATCCTGTTCTGTTCCGATATGTCTAATACTTTTACAGTTTGATTGGTGGAGCATCAGGCTGCTGCCAGTGTTGGTTTTCTACCTCTTTTGGGTCTTGTGGGTCTTTTGGATCCACCGTATTTTGGTTTGGGGCAAAATATCCTTGAAAAAGTGTCCTTTTCTTTTTCTTTTTCTTTTTTTAAATTTGAAAGTTGGATTTTCTACAGGTCCGTTTCAGATTGTGTCCAAAATCCTGAATTTCATTCCAAATATCGTGAATATTTGCCTTTTGTAGTAGAGAGATTGGAGGGTACAAAGTTGGAATTTTTGGAGTGTCAAGTACCAGTGTTCATCCTCTCAGAAGTCAGCACATCAAATGACAATCTGCCTGTTAGATTTAGATTTAGTTACGTACAACTGGCAGTTTGGGCCGCAATAGAGGAAAAGTTGGGTTATGACAAGGACAATGCACATTTCTGTAAAAGCCAGCTGGCTAATTTTCATCTGCTGTCCTTTGGCGAGATGTTTTGAAACCAATGAGGTTATTTGATCAGGCTTCAAATAATTCAGCTTGGGGACTGTTCCTTATTCAGGATTGAGTTGGGTGTTATGTGTTGTGCAGTTGTAGCCTTCATTTGATAGTATACAGTGGAGAGGCAGAAAACATGATGGGGGGGGGGGGGGTTTGACAAAAGTCCTTGGCCAGATTCAAACCAGGCACGATAGGGTTATATGGTATCATCTACTGTTATGCCATAGACTAAATTGATTGCTTGATTTTGGCAAATATTTTTACAAGAGATAATTAACAGATAACTGGTTTAGGTACAGTCAGAGATGCAAAGGTCTGTTGCCTGGAAACTGCAAAACTTATTCATCCAGTGAAGCTATATCACCCGGCAAAGTACAAAAAAACCAAACCCTGTCTGCGTTGAACATGCTGCCCTTTTCAGTTGTCCATGTCATGGGTGCCTGAACATATACACTTCAGTCCTAATATATTTAACATGGAATGAAGAAGGACCAGTGGTCACCCAATAAATGAGGAAGCAATTACGACAGTCAAGTAAATAAATAAGAAAATAGTAGTAAAAATACTTACTTTGCACCCGTAGTAAACCGTAAACAGAACTTTAACATGCACTACCTCCACCAGTCAACAGTCTTGTCAGACAGAGCGCACTTCACCTTTCCCCCAGCAGATGTCAGCATTAACTGCATCCCTCAGCATATCAACACTGCTGTTCTCCCACAGGAAAAAGGGAGGGTGCTCGGCTCAGATAAGTGCCCACCACCACTCCTCGAGCTCCGGCTCTTCTGAGGGACACACTATGTAAATACTGGGGTGGGGCTAGATAACTGCTGACCTTGACGAGCTCATGGCACCAGCTTATCAGCCAAACAAGTCTGAGGTGAGAAAATCCTTGAGGGATACGGAGAGGAGGGAACGTTTAACATTTGCTTCCCAGCTGCCTGCTGTAGTTAGATCATCGCTGACAAGCTGATCTCCAGCAGCAGCACAAACACTCCATTTCTCCGTCACTGCTGTTCTCTCGGTGCCACCCAGGGCTAAGGAGGCGCTCAGCAGCTGGCACAGCGCCTCAGAGCATGAGATTTGAGCGGTTGTATGTTTTTTTTTTTTTTTTTTTCAAGGAGTGGCCACTCAAACATGATGTGTCATAAATAAAAAAACAGAGCAGCTTTCCAGCCTGTGCACGTTGTTACACTTTCCATATAGCTTGTTTGTACTGCCACAAAGAGCAGATGACTTCTGCAGTTGCTGTACTACAGAATTGTTCAACATGAAAGACTTTCTTTGAGTTTTCTTTTTTTTTGTTTTGCTGCAAATCTCCATAGCCAGCATCTGAAAAAAGCTGAAAGTATTGTTGCTGCAGCTGAAATAGACCAGATATGACCCAAATAGTGGTTAATGGGAGAGATATTTTAAATGGGCAGCATTGTGAGTTCCTGAATGCACCATGGATCACACGCAGCAAAAACATCACGACATCTAAGTAAATTTAAGCATTTAAAAAAAAACAAAAAAAACAGATGAGTCCATGGGTTATGAATAATGGCCCCTACTCTGGTCAGCCTTTGACTCCTGCAGACGACTGGCCGACAAATCTCCGTCCTTTTGACAGAAGAGCCTCAGGATGTATCGAGCTCTAGTTACCGATGCAGGTGAAGGGCATTTTACTTTTGAATCCGTGACTTGACATTCAATACGGAGACAAAAGTACAACACAAATCATAAAAAAAGCGATGCAGTGCCAAAGCAGTAGTTGGAGTAGTACTCCGATCCCAGTGCATTTTACACAAGTACAACCAAATTGTTTGGAAATAAAGACATCTAATCACTTCAGCCTATTAATCATTTCGGCTGTGTCAGCAACAAGCCAACACCCGCGTCCCCTCCGCAACATGTATGTTACAGCAGGAATGAACAAAAACATCAGGGATGGAACATGATGCATTTCCACTAAATTAGTTTTAATTTCATTACATTAAGATGCCCGACGTCCAGAAAAGGAATTCGGCCTAGTGCTTGAACTAAGGGCACTTTTCAGTTACTGTCTCCATCGGTCTCCAGCTGTTTTAGGAATCGTCTGATTTTCCTGTCTCGGAAACTGGCCCCCCATGCCTGTCTGCAGAGGCCAGTGTAACATCCCGCATCATTGCTGTAAATGAAACTGAGAAGAAAGTAAAGATCAGACAAGTTAGCCTCAGCCCGGTGTTCAGGCGCAGAATCCAAAAGGTTTGCAGATTATTGCTCCAAATGTGTGTGTGGCTCTTCCCGTTTCAAAGGTCAGTGGAATCCGGATTTACGTTTGTTAAGGCTTTTCATAATAAAAACTATAGGCCAACCAAGACAGTAGTCATCTTAAGCTTGTTGCAGTGCTGAAACAGTTAAATCAGGTGGTTGATTGATTGAAAACGAGTCAATTTTCCAACCAAACATCAGCTGTTCCCCCCCCGCTTGAAATGTGAGGATTTTCCCCGCTCTGTTTCATATCATCATTGTTTCGTTGTTTGGGTTGTTTGGTGAAGTGTCCAAAGCTGAGGTTAAAAAGGTTAGGTTAAAGCTTGAAAATGTTCACTGTTTAAGTTACATTTTGGGTATAGGAATGTTAACTGTACTGGGGTGTTTTTAAGATAGTGGTATTGCTACTTTCAGGAAGTAAAAGATCTGAATACTTGTGTGTGTGTGTGTGTGTTCCTTTTGATACTAATGCCCCCGCTATGACCTGGGTGCAACTCTTAACACTTACTGAGGTGATGTTTATTAATGGAAGCCATCATGCTCGCTGTTGGAAATGTACTCGGCAGCGCCTAAGTAAGGATGCACCAGTCAGTCCAAACACTGACCGTTATTATTAAATGGACTGATACGCTGACGCCAAGCTATCTGAATTTGGAACCTCTGTGACGACATCTTGCTTTGACGCAACCAAGTGGCATTTTTTAAGCAAGTTGCTGCAGAAAGAAAAGTGCGTGTACCGAGCGCTTATATGTGAACAGTGGCTCTGCCGATCCCTACAGATCCAGGGTATCCACTGGCTCATGTGCTTCCGCCGTTCACGTGGCGCCGAGGCACAATTACCGAAGCATGACAATGAAATGCAGAGCATGAAATTAACTGTGGCTCCCAGTGAACTGCCCCCCCCCCCCCCCCCCCCCCCAACGCCACCGCCTCTCTTCCTTTGTCCCTTCTTCATTTCCCCCCTCCCCGCCCCCTCCACATTTGACATTGAGTCCCATATTTTTTTTTTTTTTTGCTATTCCCCTTATATCACAGTGAGGGGAAAACAGCACCGTCACAGGAGCACAGTGAGGGCTTACGTCTACACTCGGCTGTAAGAGATAACAAATAGCTTCCATCCCCCCCCCCCTACCTTTTTGTTTGCTGTTTGGCTTTGTTGAAATAACACAGTTGTCATGGGCTGTTTAAAATAAACGACATTTTTAACGCATGGAGCAGCAGAGGGGCCCGAGCCGAGCCTATTTAGATACTCCACATTCTGGAGGGTTTCTTGTGAATGGCTTCGCTAACTCCTCAGGCCTCGCCGCGGTAATACTCGTAGGTGAGGCCTATTTACCACGCAGGCATAGATCTGCACGCAGTTTCCCCCCCCCCTCTCCCCTGTGACAGGCGGCTAGATGAAGCCCCAGCGAGCTGAGTAACGAGCTAATCATGAGCATCCCAATAATAAATAGGCCTTGTTCATACTCCACTAATCCCAGTCATTTAGCCCTGGTGTGGCGGCAGAAATCAATTGGTGCAGCTGGGCCCCCCAGCACAGGACGCTGCTCTCCAGCTGCACATGACACACTCGCACCTTTTGACTCCTGCTACGCAATAAGACATAATTATTTATCTGTCGATGTAAATTGGGAACATCAATTCACTTAACAAATCGGAGAATCAAAAACACACCAGTTCAAAATCTACATGTTGTTTTCGGCTAATGCTGTATTTTATTCGGACCTAGCACTGCAAACACACCGAGGTTTACTTTTCATGGTTAGTCCTACTCCGTCTGTAAAAACTGTTGTGTAATGTCTCCTGCGGCCCTGGAGGAGTAAGACATCACCTGCATTAACAGGGCATTAGGAAGGAGTCTTGTAGTGCATACGTTTCTTCTGCAACTTTATTGTTATTGACATTATTATGTACTTGAAAGATGTATAGTAGTTAACGGCGGTATGCCCAGTGCCTAAACCCGCATATCAAGACCGGAGGGCTTCAAGTCTGCGCGGTAAGCCAACCATTTCAGTATTCTCGCATGCGTCTCAAGGTGGAACCTTTTTGCAGGTCTTCAACCATACCGTAAGGGCTGCCTTGGTCCTTTTTATTTGGTTTGTCCAGATAATTATCCTCGTGTTGGTAATCACCCAATATAGATTTTGTGTTATTTTTCTGAGTTGGGGGGTAATGCAATACTCTTCATTGCACGTCAGGTAAAGCCCACCCACATCTTTAGGTCGTTGTAGGGTCTTATATTCTACCCAGGGCCTCTTACCATTCCGCACAAATCTGGAGATTGGCCTGTTCCATTGGGCGGCACGGTGGTGCAGTGGTTAGCAGTGTTGCCTCGCAGCAAGAAGGTTCTAGATTGCTGGCCGGCTGAGGTCTTTCTGGGTGGAGTTTGCATGTTGTTCCCCGTGCCGGAGTTTCTCCGGGTACTCCGGCTTCCTCCCGCAGTCCAAAGACCTTCAGGTTGCGTGAATGTTAACAGTAGTTGGATCACTACAGAGGCTCAAATTGAATGTAATGGCTGATTCTTTTCTTTTTTTTTGTTGTCTTGATGAGGATAATTTTTCTTACCTTAGATGCACTCAGAGACAGCTTTTATTCGTTTATTTGCTCTCACAAATTTGAGTTTTTGTCACAGTGCAGGACCTTTGCAACAGACCCCACACACAAAGGAAGAGATCTCTAATAATATAAATACATCTTAAGAGCATGAGAATAGTGCCCCTTTTCAATTTATTTAATCACAAAAATAATTTGACCCAATAATTGAAATCAGATTGAATCGTGAGATTCACATTCCCGCCCCTATGGAGGCAGCCTTTTCGACTATTATCACTCCATTGAAAGGGCGTTATCAGTGGTTATCAGCCTCACAGATATGGGCTAGAAGGGGCCTGCTACACCCTTTAGCGTCTGTATGAGACACAGCGGGCTTTCAACGTGAACCCATCAGGGGTCAAACCTAGGACCTTCACCCAGGAGGCCGGGGTTCGTGTCCCGCGCGACACCAAAAGTCAACGTCACTTATTTCAGGTTTTAAGTCGCATAACGTCAACCCTACATCTCATTACATAATGTACTTATTTTAACTTTATTTTATCTTTTCTCCTAAACCTAACCAAGTAGTTTTGGCGGCATTCGACGGCTCAACCATCTGAACCTCCTAGTGGGTGTAGCAGGCCCCTTCTAACCCATATCCGAGAGGCTGATAGCGCCCGTCCAATCGAGTGATTACATTCGAAACGCGTGACGGAGGCCGGCACATCTGATTAAACCTGTCGCTGAGCTGCCTGCATCGTTTATGTGTCCATGTTTCTCACGCCACTTCGTTCACGCAATTCTGCAATTCTACCAGCTGAACTGTAAACGCTCATTTTAGCATGAAAAGCAACTGGAAGAAACCGCCGCGGGTGGAAAGTTGATCCAGTTTTATTACTACAGTAACGACATTTTAAGGGTCCTTCCTTCCTTCACTCCTTACCTCCCGTTTTCTTTTCCTGTCACCCACTTCCTCTTTGCTTTCTATATCTTTCTCCTGTGTTTCTAGCCTTCGCTCACTTGTATTTTAACCCTCTCTCATCCATTACACACCATCCTCACAAGCACACACACACACCTCCAGCTTTTTATTTACTGTCCTTGCCAACTGTGTGAAGAGGATGTGTGTCGAGATACCCGGAGGCATTCTGCACTGAGCTCCCGTGTCTCTGTGTTGTACCACAAATTAACCGGTGTGTCTAATTCGCCAGCGGATCGTTCGATTGGATGGCGCATGTGTGGAGATGGTGGGCGGAGGCCAACGTCAGCCTATCCCAGGCCAGCTTACCCCTCAGGCTGTGAGCGAGCAGCATCGCCATAGTGATGTCATCCTGTAGCTGTGAGCCCGCCTCCACCGGACAAAGCATACTGATTGCTGGAAGAGAGAAGAGAGAGAGAGAGAGAGAGGAGCGATGATGAATCTGATGATTAGGATACGAGCCGTGGGCAAACTGATGCCAGATTTTCATTCTGATCAGCCCTCCAAATCAGCTTCCAGACACATTCTGCCAGAAATAGCTCTGACATGACTTCAGGTGATCTGGCTGTTTTGAAGGCCGAGGTTGTTGTTTCGAATTGAAATCCTTGATTTGTTTATCAGACAAAATATGTTTTTGTTTTTTTTTGCCACTGATTTATCTTGAAATCCTGTACTTGACAGTGTTACGGTAATATATAGGGCTGCAACGAACGATTATTTTCATGATCAATTTAATCTGCTGGTTATTTTCACGATGAATTGTTTAGTCTATAAGACGTGAAACAATTGTGGAAAATGCCTTCAGATTGCTTCTTTTGTCCAACCAGCAGTCCCAAAAACCCAAAGGCTCTTCAAAGGTTTACTGTCATAAACGACAAAGAAAAGCAGCCAACCCTCACATTTAAGAGGGTGGCACCAGCAAATGTTTGACATTTCTGCTCGAAAAAGTGACAAAATTGCCGCCATTTCAAACTGAAGGCTAGTTTCATAACATATGATTCAAACAGATTGCAGTGTTAACAATCTGTTCTTATTTACTATTAACTTAGTCAGGTTGCTCTGGCCAGACCTATAATTCAATGCGCTGACAGTGATTAGGTAGTAAGGGGCACCGCTTTTACGGGGTATATGTATGTTTGTGGGGGGCGTTCGTAGAGCTTCTTGAGCATTGGTGTACAAGGGTAGGGCCAGCATGAGCAGGCTCTTTCAGCTAAGGCTTTGCCTACTTTAACTGTCCCTGGATCAGTGTGTTTTATACCGGCGGCAGTGCCATCTGGTCCAGTACCGGCATGCTCATTTATGTTTGTTGAGTCGGTGGGCGGAGGGGAGCCTTCCAGGACGGTTACTCATTTCCAGCGCATTGATTCCAGCCGAAAAAAAGTCGGCAGGTGGCGGCACCGGTGCTAAATGTAGGTTGCGTCGATGGGAGCATTGAGCCTCAAACCCAGCTTGGCTCATTGCATATGGTGGATGTGGCGTCTTGTAATACTGCTTCTGTTACGTTCCAACATGTAGGGCCGCAGGAAGAGGAGGTCTTGTTGGGTGAACGGGCTGGCGGGGTCGCTGAGCAACAGGAGCGTTTCGTCTTCCGCACATTTAAGAATCTTTGGGTGCTTTGAATGGTCCCAGGTGGTTTTCCACCCTTGACCTGGCAATTGGTTACCACCGGGTGGAAGTGGTTGAGAAAGATTGCCGTAAGACTTTTGGTTTGAGTTCACACAGTTGGGGCTTTGCAACGCACCGGGTTTTTCCCAGCGGCTGATGGAGCGGATTCTGTGAGATCAGAGGTTCCAGTCTTTCTCTCCTGTATGTGGATTGTCGTGTTTTCTTCTACTATCAAGCAGCATCCTGAGCATCTCGATTTCGTGTTGTCTCGCCTGGGGCAGTTTATCCACAAGGTCCAGTTTGACTTCCAGATTATGTGCTACCCTGATGGCCAGAATACGGGAGCAGATGCTCGTTCAGACCAGAGGTGGTCAGAGGATGCACAGCGCAAACGTATTCAGGACACGCACAATGTTCAGGCGTTTTGTTTTATGTTGCCATGTCTAGCTTTACCTCCTTCCTGACTGGGAAGGCGCGACGGGAATTTAATAAATAAATCGGTGCCAGTGTCAACAACAAAATCCTAGTGTCGGGAAGGCACCTTGCCTTGATGTAGCATCTATATCAGTGTGTTTGTAGAACCTTCTTGAGCAATGGTGGACAAAGGTAGTTGGGGAAATCCTGCCGGGGATCTGCTGCACAGCCGGTGGGTATATCATCGTTCTGGTTTGTTTCCCTTGTGAGGAGTCGTTGTATGGGGTTAATTATGTTTCCGCCTTGTTTTGTTTGCAGCTAGTGAGCCGCTGCCCTGGTGGTCTTTCTTTTTCTTCGTTGCTCAGATTGAATGGCGTGCGTTAGTGCCCACCCCGCGTTGCTATAAATTGGAACAGCGAACAGTGTATAGATTGTGAGCCCCTCCTGCACTGGGCTGCCGTGTTCATTGAGCTAATGTCGTCAGATGGTGTGTGTGTGTGTGTGTGTGTGTGTGTGTGTGAGAGACCTTTAAAGATTCACATTTTTAATATAACGCTGCTTCCTGTTGTCTTTGGCTACTGGGTAGTATTAGTAGTATTAATCCTTTTACTGACTGATTTTACAATGTCATCATTATTATTGGCAAAAATTGACAAAAGTAGGACGTCACTACTTTTATTATAATGCCGTCGCATCATCCACATTTAAGGTGATGAAAAGGTATTCATTGGCATTCATTCTTTTAACTCTTGGACCTCCTATCAATAAAATACGCAAAATCACATGAAAACCACCTGATATTCAGTGCAATAAACTGTGTTCTGCTGTTGTACATTGGTTTTAAAAAGACAGCAAAAGCAACTGCAGCTGCACTTAATTGCGCAACAAACTAGTGTCAAACGGCGACACAGTATGATCGGAACACTGACCGTCGTTTGAGCTTCAACTTAGCGTATTTTCAGATCAAAAGTCAAAAAGTGTGAAAAACTGTTTTGCTTCGTTTTAGAATGAAAATGTGAAGAAGGGAATACATTTCGGCCGAAATGACCATGAGTGCTGAATTTGTGTGTCGCAAAGAGGATTAAGGCCGCGGGAAAAGGAAAAAGTCAATATCAATTATCATGTGGTGGATTTTATTCAGTCAGAAAGAGGAGTCTGTTTTGCTGAGTCGGTTGTCTTCGCCCATGAGGACGGGGTCAAAACTGTGTGATTACAGTCGGAATCTCTTCCTATGATTCTGACATTTTTCTCTGATTTTGTTTTCTTATTCCCAGCATTGTGATTTTATCACAATAATTAAACCCAGAAGTTTTGTTTTTTTTTCTCCACATGGTCCTAATGAAAATAATTATTCATTATTATTTTTTTGTTGTTGATCCTATTAGAATAGACTCAAATAGACGTGTTGTTTTGCTTTTTTTTTTTTTTTAATGTGTGATAAACCACATTAATGATTCTGCCAATTATGTGTAAGCCTTTACCTTTACTGGTCCATATGATCAGACCTGAGTAGGTGGCTCTGATGGTGTAGTTTTTATAAAAAAGGCTTCCTGGTGCGTCTTCATGCGGAGAGGCTCATCTGGTAATCTCTGGCGACTTGTTTCTGTCATTGCTTTGTCATAATGGCCCAGATGACACTCATGTCAAATGGTCCTGTGGGAACATGCCGTGTGTGTGTGTGTGTGTGTGTGTGTGTGTGTGTGTGCTGGGGTGTATTCATGGTGTGTGTGTAGTGGGGGTTACAGAGGTTAAGGGGAGCTAATTTCACGCCTTTTTATTTGCACTGGTCTCAGGAGAGGAGCTCTCTATAAGCATTATCATTTCCAGCTGATTCAAATGCGACAGACGGGACGGGACCAGCACACACACACACACACACACACACACACACACACACACAAAAAAAACAAACACACTATTCAGGGCCCTTTAATCAAAATAGTGTATATAACCTATATATATATATATTATTCTCTTTTTAATTCCTTCTCTCTTGTTGAATTTGTAACTTTCCTTTTTTTTTATTTTAATTTGTAACTTTTTTTCTCTCTATTTTTTTTTCACTTCACTTAAAACGGCTTATAGTGACTTATAACCAGCTTGGAATGTATTCCATCTAATGACTTCTAATCACATTATAATGCATTATAACAATGATTATAATGCATCATATACATTGTGAGTGTTTATAAGGCCTTACAGACACGGGCGTCATAGAAAGTGTTGCCAAATGATCAATAATTATCGATATATTGACCGAAATTCAACATTTTATATCTTTTTCATCTATATCGCCCAGCCCTAATATGAAAGGTACTCACTTATAAACTCCCCAAACTCAGAAATATCCAACATCAATTTAAATGTTATACTGAATGCAGTGAACATTTGTTTTTGGTGGGGTTTTTTTTTTTTTTTTTGGTCTACGACTTGGTAACTTGACTACTAATGCTCGGTTAGCAACTGAGTGAGTTAGCTACTAACTAACGGCCCAGGTCTTAGACTGCAACAAAAAACGGGAGAGGAAATTGTGTGTGATGCTGTGATCCTCACAGTAGCAGCTTTTCCCAGCGGCCCTTGAGACTTTCTGCCCTGTTTCTGACCCCTCTCCATCACCTGCAGGTGCATCTTCGGTCGGCGGAGCGCCTGCGAGACTTGTGCTGCGCCAACCGGGGGACTTTCATCAAGGTGGGCCAGCACCTCGGGGCTCTGGACTACCTGCTGCCCGAGGAGTACACGTCCACGCTGAAGGTGCTCCACAGCCGAGCTCCTCAGAGCAGCATGGAGGAGATCCAGCAGGTCATCAGGGAAGACCTCGGCAAAGAGGCAAGTCCAGATAGACCGGGTCTCTTGACATAATGCTAACGGGACAGATTTAGCCATTATTCAGGTGAGCGCAAAACACATTCTAGATAATCTTTAGCCCCTCGCAGCAGCATCTGATCTCCAGCAGCTCCCCCCCCCCCCCCGTCTTGAGTGTCAGTCCTGGTCTGGTTCTCAGCGTAGAGGAACCCTCTATCATCATCATTACAATCATTACTTACCTCGTTCATTTAGTAGCAGGTGTTCCAACCGGGAATCAAACCCCGGTCTCCCGGTCCCAAAGCAGTGATCCAGCTGCCCCGTTCAACTTGAAACACTTTTGTGTGGCACGGTTTCAGTTTCGAGCACGCTGCGACCTGAGTAGCCCCCCCCCCCCCCCCCACCCCCCTTTTGCGTTCTGCGTGCATTTCAACGCAAATTGAGCGGATGTATGTTTCATTTTCTACATAAAATGTTTGGAACCTCAGCTAAGAGTGTGGAAACCTTTTTATTCGTCAGATTCAGTAATCTTGCTTATTTCAGTCCAGTCCCCCTGTATTTTATTGAGGGGGGGGGGGGGGGGGGCTCTACAGCTGTCTGTGTTAAGTCATTGTTTAACATGGGTTCATTAACAAAGTTTGGCTTCATTTTCTAAATTACAATACATGCTTTTTGTTGCTCCCCACGTGACACAGACCCAGTCTTGGCCAGTCCAACAAAATGTGCCAAAATCTGTTGTGCAACAAGGCTAGGGTTGGATGACATGCTGATTTACTGTACACCACATAACAAAATACACTTGATTACGTTACATTAACTGCCTGGGACGTTGTCGTGTGCCTTGTACCAAGGTAACATCTGGGTGTGTTGGCCATTGTGGGCAGTAGATTTTACTGTAGAGATGTATCGCAATATTGGATTCTTATATGGTGGCACGGGGATGTAGGCCAATTATACACGGGAGCTACTGATCAAAGCAGGAAGTGGCCAGGTAGCAACAGAAATATCATGAAACGGCCTCTAGGTGTGTTTCTCATGATTTGCAATCACCACTCCAAAGTCAGAAAGGAAGAAAGGTTTGTGGGACTCGACTTTAGATTGACTGTAACAGTTTTCTAGCAGACAGGCTCAACAATCCAGCGCAGTATATCATAGACCGGCTGAGGGGAGGGTCTGGGGAAAGGATTTGAAATACCATTTTTACGCATTTCTACATGCTTTTCATCATACTCTCAGCTCATTTAAAGGCGCCGGTGGATGTTACGCCAGTGTAAGTACAGTCACACTGGCCTCGAGATGAAGATCTCAAAATGAAAACTCTCTCTCTCTCACGTCGTCACGCCCTCTGTTGCAAGTCAGCGAACCAAATGTGGTCCAGTCAGAACATCTCCCCAAAAATCGGGAGTAGCCTGCCCCTGATAGTAATGATAACTAATAAGAATAACACTAAGTCAGCACCACTCAATCAGGGTAAGCTGAATCTTATTATCAACGAATCCCACGAAAAGACTTAAACCAATACTTAGTTAGCAGCACTGCTTCACTGTTGGTTTGGGTCTTCTCATGGGGATTTATGGTGGAAGCACAGTCCCCACAGTTAATACACAGTTGTACAACTTCCCCCCTGGGATCAATAAAGTCTTTCTGATTCTGATTCTGATAGTTGTGTTTGGCCAACAAGCGGCATCCAGTATTATCCAAGACAAGTAACTCGGAGGGATCACGAAAAAGGACATAAAACACACGTACATACTGAAATGTGACACACTGCGACAATTCTTGGGGAAGTTGGGCAGTAATGGAAAGCAGGCGTGATCGGAAAAGTTTGCGAAATAATAATTTCCTCCCCTATCCAGTAAAACAATTGGAAACCAGCGGAGTGTGCTCAGAAGACGAATCTGAGCTGCAATCACGGATCGACTCAAAGGGCTCCGCTGTCATTCAGAGGCACTGCCATAGAAATGTCTCTTCCCTCATTCTTGTGTTTCTTTTAATTGAGGTGTGCGTTCCAGTTGGATTTCTTCCTGTATCTGTGTGGCACGTGATTATCCCTGAAAAGCTGGTGATATGGCTCCCCTGCCTACAAAAGCTCGGCAGCGGGATGAATCGGCCCTCCTCCCTCCTCTGGAGTGGCAGGGAGAAGAAGTGACGCTGATGAGCAGTGCCAGGCAGCTCTGGAGTCAGGGGAGCAGCCTCAGCATCATTTCCGTTTGACTACGCACGCTTCTGTTTTTGGGTTGTTCAGACGCGTATGCGTTCCCCCCGTGTCTTTTGGACATGCTCGTACGCGAGCGGTGTGTGTGGCGTTGTGCCGTTTTCAGCGCCATTTGCGGTGACATATGCATTCCCGCTGTGCGTGGATTTTTTGGAGAGCCTCGCCTGAGTTCTGGCTGTCGCTTCCCCTCTGCAGTGAAAGTGCTGAAAGGCCAGCTTGTGCAATGTGTCATTTTGCCAAACAGAATCTGTTTCCCCCCCCCCGGGGGCCGAATGCGACGCTTGACTCCCACGTAACAAAAGAAAAAGGCGAGTGCATCGTGGGTAGTTGGGGGTCATGTCGGCGCACGGGACATCTGTGGACGTGGAGGTCCAGGAAGTGGCGGTACGTTCTCATAAACCGCGCGGGGATTATCCACCAATGAGGCCCCCCCAAAAAAATAAAACATGACGTGGAACCTTTTCTGCTAATGGTGTTATGTTTCGGAGCCAGCCAGGTCAGACTGGATTATCCTGCTTAAAATATTAGTCTTGTTTTATTCATATTTCAGGGCAATGGGATTTGTTTAATTGACCACCACCTTTGTCAACCACTTACAAGTAAGTCTAGGAGCAGCTGAAACCAGCTGGGCTCCGGCTAGAAGTGTTCATTTAGAAATAACTAATGTGCCACAGCCGCCAGCTAAATGGAAATAATGCCTCCCCTCTGGCCGCCGGGTTGTCCCCAAACATTAGCGTTTGGCTCCCTTCGATGATATGAATCTTGTAAACAAGTACGGCGGCCAAGAAATTGTCCCTTGTGGGCGCATTTGAGCCATTTCTTACGTTTTTTTTTTTTTGTTGTTGTTGTCATCATTGAGGGGTGCCTGTACGACGCAAGATGAACGGGCTTCTGAAGGATCTGACGGACTGGCAAAACCCCACATCAGCTGGCGCTTCCGTCCCGTCACGGATGTACTGTCAAACCTTAACATAGCCGTCAAGCCATTCGCTGCCAATTAGAAAGTCTTGAATCCATATAGGCTATATATAAAAAAAAACAAGTCGTGGTCAGATCATGATACATGATAAAAAAATAAAATACAAAACAGAAACGATTTGGCTATTTTGCTCAGTCGGAACTCTCCGTAAACCTGCAACTGGCTTTGCGGAAAGGATTTTGAGTGAAATTCATGTGGTCCTGTTGTCTTTCCCATCGCTGTCGGTGTATGTAGTGGGAATGCCAACAAATGGAGGAAAAAATGTTCTATTACATTTATGTATTTATGAAATCTACCTTTTAATTTTCAAATAAAAGTAGGTATTCAGATAACAGCGGCATGTTAAATGATAATAATAATGATAAGGATGATTATAATCCATTTCCTGTATAGACTAAAAACACTAGCAGAACACGGCCATCAATCAAACAATAAAAGCTGAGTTTTGAGTAAGTTCCAACACAAAGCAAATGAAGGCCAGGCAAAACAACAACAACAACAACAACAACAACAACAACAACAACAAACAACAAACAACCAAACAACCAAACAAACAAACAAACAAACAAACAAACAAAAAAGCATTCGGGTGCAGGGGGTGTGACGCGACTCCGCGGGGAGGAGCGCTTGACTTTGCATCAGCAGCAAATCAAAGCAGGAAGAGATCGGAACACCAGGAAGCTTCTCAATGAAATGTTATAAAGCGTACGTATAAAACCGAATATATTAAGAGGGGGGAGGTCTTTCTATAGCATGAGCCTGTTTCAGCTAAAGGCCTAGTTCCCTCTGTGGTTGAATTGAATTCCAATGTTTGAGAGTTTACGGCGTGTGTGCGCATACCCGACCCCGAGTCTTACATAAAGAGAGCTGGACGGGGATGTTGGGAGTTTTTTGGAGTGGGGACTTTAATTTCCTCTCCTCCGTGAAGTAATCTCTCTCATTTCTTCTCTTCTGTGCGGCAATGATTTATGTGTCTCCATCCAGCTGGGGCTGTGGCCGGCCGCCAGCAGCCCAAACGGCCCCTCTTCGCCACACCGACGCACGACGCCGATGTGCTGTCATCCAGGGGCCGTTTTATTTCGTGCCATAACTCATTTCGGGGGAACGTATGTCGCCGCGGGTCTGCCCCCGTGGGAGTGGGGGGCCCCCCGCGCGCATACATTACCATGTTTATTAACTCCACCGCTGAGATTAGCATAAACAGTGACTGGGTGGTGGGGAGAGTGTTTGAACCAGAGGCTACAGGCCAAGCGCTGGTGACACGACCGCAACTGCGAACACTGCAAACATGACCAAGGGGTTGGAACGTCGGTGCCAGCCTCCTTTCTCTTCAACATTATCTAAAAAGGATCCACATTTAAAAAAAAAAAATTGTTTAAATTTCATTAGGATTACTCAGTCCCACCTGAGAAATTGTTCCCTTAACCCATGCAAGCACTCTTTGCGCGTCAGATCCCCTGGATGCTCGTCGCCGGGGTGGGTTGACGCTTGTGGGCGCAGACAATTTCATTCCATTTAGCATATTTGCATAATGAATAACTCAGCTGTTCCCACACAGGAATCCCGTGCTGCTTGCATTATTCATCATCCGATGGCATCTTCTACGGGGCTCATGTTCAAGCCTCTACCTGATGGGCCAACATCGTGTTCAAATTAGCCTCTTTTTATGTTCCGCGAGGTACAAACAGCAGGGGGAATTCCCCCCCGGCGGTACAGTTAGAAGTATGAATATGAAGGAATATGAAGGTCCAGTCTTTCTCCTAGCCCAAACCAACACAAGCTAAGCCGGCTCAATACAATGCTACAGCAGTTGAAGAAGCTAATGCAGTACATTTTGATATGTGTGATATGGTGGAGTGTTCTCCATCTCGACCATGCTTGTGTCAGTTAGAGAGGCCATGGGGGGGCCATGTTAAGATGCACCATGCAGAAATGGGCGCTGACTGGTGAAAATGGCAAGCATTCGTCTGATTTGACCATTTGCAAAAGACATTGAACAAAAATGGCAATTATCGCAGAATTTTGGTTAGATTTGGTGGCCTTTATTATAAATATATCTGCTATACAAGCAGACATAAACTGGTGTCTACCGCATGGGCACAAGTATGTGAAGGCCCTTTTAATGCCTGACCAAAGACGCACATCGAGCTGCACACATGTGAAACATCTGACAAATATTAAATGATTTACATAACCACTTTTAGCTTTTCACAAACTGAGTAAAGGTGGACAGGAACTCAAAAAGTCACATAATTCATTTGTGAGTGCTTCCAAAACGAACAGCCTGCCAGCACCCTGTTTCTTTTATGTTTTTGTTGGGGGAAAAAATAAATCAAATGGGGGGGGGGGGGGGGGGGTGTCTCACCCTTTTGTTCTTTCTTGGCCCTTGCATATTGCAAGTTTGAGCATGTTCTGATTGTTCCTGGTGAGTGTCTACCTGTCCTGGGAGGGGAAAGGCTTGACTCGCCAATAACAGGACCGAACCCACCTCAGCGCGGCATCCTCACAGGAAGGCTGGTGGAGATGGTAGCTGTTCAGGCTTCATCCGGCTTTGACTCGCCCTCCTCTTCATAGGCAGTTGAGGGTTTAATTTTCGTGGCAATAGTTGGATGTTCCAAATTGTTACACAGTCAAAGTCTGTTTTGGTGTGGCATAGTTCAAGATCCTCACAGTTGTTCCCCCTTGAGGAGGGGTGTCCGGTGAAAGTCCTAGTCCTAGTGCTGGGTCCTAAAGCCTGGAAATTAGTCCGCTTTTTTTGCACTTCCGGTTCCCTTGTCTCAAAGTCAGTGGGGTTTCTGGAATGGGTTTTTGGTTTGATGCCTGAAATGAGGTCTGTGGATTTTCAAGTTCTCTACGACATAAAATACGTCAGTAGATGCCCCACTCGTGAATTTTAATGTGCCTTTTAAAAAAAAAAAGGTGGTTGCTAACAAGTGGCTAAATTAGACTACAGAGGTTGCAGGGGGACATGAAACATCTTCATGCCGAATGCGTTAAAGCATCTACTTACTAGTCCGCCTTTAGAGCCTCGTCGTGTTTATCCTCATGCTCTTGCAAACTATTCTAACTCAAACTTTCCAATTGACACGGCCGTGACCACTAGCTAGTCGTGCTAAGAGGAAAGGCTTTTTGTAGAGAGGGTAAGCGCGCAAAATCAAATTACAAGTTGGAAGCTTAGCGGTGGTGACGTCGGAGTAATGCGAACGTGGTGAAGTTCGTTTATAGCCTAACGTTAGCTTTTTACGTCTGGCGATTCCATTTACGCTTCAAAAATCATAAAAGTGGTTCATTTGTGAAGAATATTTATCACGTAAGCGCTTATTTTCTGCAATAATCCGAAATGAAATGGCAAGATCCCATTGGCTTTTTGTCTAGGGAACCAGGGCGATGCTAATTTCCGGGTTGGCCTACAAAAATACGTCATCCCTGCAGCCCTCTATGTGTGGCCTAAGTAGAAGCTGTGTTCTTTACGCCACGTGCTGCCTCTTCTTGTTCAGTTAAGAGGTTTGTACCCATGAACCAGGACAGCCTCAGGGCAGTGTGGGGGTTCCAAAGCAAAACATAAGTCTGCTCTAATGACTCCAGGTCCCTAGGGAAGCCTCTTTAACATCAAACCCACACACTAATTTATTGTGTGTGTGTGTGTGTGTGTTCTGTGTGTCCACAGAGATGAGTGGAAGCTAATGAGGGACTGCCTCAGCTCGAAGGGCACACTGGTTGCTAAACGCTCAGTGCTGTGATAAGAGATTTGTGGCAGGGCAGATTGTATCCAAAGGCGAACGTGGACCATCTTTACAGCAGCTGCATCAGGCCCTGAGCCTGTCTCACTATATTCAGATTAGGATAAATAGGCCTCTTACTGTAAACAGTCAACACCGAGACTGATGTGACCAAAGCAGTGTTAAAAACATGGTCCTTATGATCCGTACCTGGATCTAGAGTCCGTTCCCAAGTATCTAGACTGGTGTTGTTCCTCTCTCTATAAAACACTGTCATGGCTTTGTTTTGGCCGGCTCCAAAGTCAAATGCCATTTCCTGTGTTTTGTTAATATTTTGATCAAGGAACAAGAGGAACTCGCTCACTCCGCCTTCTGTAATTACTTCATTATAGTGTTCCCGGCAGCCAACATGATACATAAATCCTCCTCTTCGTCATCAGAAGCCTCACACCATGAACAGCACTGACACCTCTCTCCAAAACTCCGCATTATAGAATATTTCAGGACAGTTGATTGTGTGGAATGGTCCGTATGTTTCACGGATAATTTATCATTTTTGTTATTGTCAACAGGTCCCATGAAAAGACCCAGACCAACATTGTGTTAGTCCGTCCCTCCATACTTTCTGACTTCCCTTCTGTCTGTGGTTTGTTGGGGACTATTTTCAGCAGCTAGAGGAAGAAAACGCTGTTGGAAAAATGTCCCTGGTTTAAAATGCAGGAACATGCCGTTCTACTCTGTGCTTTAATTAGGCGATTCTTGTAACTTAATGGGCTAAACGACAAAGTTGTTGTTGAGCTGCCGTGATTCGGAGCCCAGATTCTCCCTTGAAACGTGGTCAAATGAAAGCATTTTTATAGGAAACTGCTAAATGTGGCATGTTTCGTTCACCGTTTGTCCCCAAATGAATGTTTTGTAATTACTACAAAAACGACCTAATTTCTTGCTTAATTTGTAATGTACAGGGATATTTACATCTACCCTCCAAACATTATTTCCAAGTAAAACTTAAAAAATACAATGCAGTTTATAAAGCATGCTTAGGAATGCAAGTTAGTATGTATAGTAAGGCCTAACTCATAGTTCTCTCATCATCGGTGTCTGACTCTTCCACTAAAAGCAAGCTCCATGTATTCTCGGTCTGTCTACAGCAGTACAACAGCGCGTACAGGTAGCGTACTATAAAAGTATAGATACAAGAGACCCCACATGTACACTTAGAAAGCTTACATGAAACATACTAGTATTTCTACTATTCATACTACTACTTCTGAAATAGTTAGATGAATGTCTGAAACTTGACTATATACTAAAAGTGCCTCAGTCCAGGTGCAAAATTAAAAAGGTGGCAGGACAACATACATTACTGTATGAGGAAAATAATGACCATGAAACCACAATTTTAAAGTCAATACATCCAAATATGGACAAAGCGATAGTTCCTAGATGTTTCTTAGATGAACTTACATTACAACAGGTTTCCAAGAAGACTGCCAGGCAATGATGCAAGTCAACCTCCATTACGACTGGTTCCTCTGCATTTCTGTTAACATCCAACAAATGTTGTCGCAGTGGCAGACAGTGAGAATTACATTGTCTTTCCCACCTACCTGCATTTCTTTCGAAGTGTTGAGTTTCTATTAACAGCAAATTAAAACAGCAGAGCAGCAACAAGAAGAAGGGGGCCTTCTTACTAAAAGATAGATAAATGATCCTATATTTGGATAAAGGGCTGTTTTTCTCTGCAGTTGAGGTAAATAAAGGCATCTGTTTGAGAATTCACAGTGGTCGTAGTGTCAGCTGGTTGTCAGCCCCTCTGTTTCAGTCCCCCGCCTCTCTGGTCTTGGTTTGGTTTCAGTCCAGTAGTCTCAAACACAAGTCTAATACCAAGCACCATCATTACGTCATTGCACATTGCTCAGTTCACCTCGTTTCAGTTGATTTGGCGTGTTATTGTCATGAACCCCAACAAATCCATACTTTCCATGCTTCCATACTACATGTACACCTCTGTCTGTAATTTGTTTGTCCTCCTTCAGTTGCGCAGCACCTAGTAATAGCTTCTAAATAAAGATGCTCAGATTGATGATCCCACTCCTCTCTCACTCCCATCCCCACACCCCTTTCCCTCCCGTCATCTTTATCATTCTCTATCCCTCGTTTATCCTCTGCTCTCTCCCATCCCATTCTTCTCCATCCCTATCTCTCTCCCGCAGCTGTCAGAGTTATTTGTCTCCTTTGAGGAGAAGCCTCAGGGTGCAGCCTCCTTAGCCCAGGTCCACAAGGCAGTGCTGCATGATGGGAGGACAGTGGCTGTCAAGGTCCAACACCCCAAAGTCCAGAGACAGAGCTCCAAGGATATAGTGGTGATGGAGGTGAGTCTGTGTCTGTTCAACTACATTGAAATAAAGTGAAGAAGTGTTAGGGTGTCCTGGTGGCTCAGAGATCTGAGACACACTCAAATATGGACTAAAGGCCTCAAGTTGACTCTTGCACAACATCCTTAAGTGATGACAGAATCGATCATCATGTCAATAGAAAAGTTGACCATGAATGTTGCGTTTTTAACAAAAGAGTAGACATCTAAATGTTTTGTCAAAGGTGAGGAGTATCGCGGTGTTCAAGGAATACAACATACAACATTTTTCGAACCAAGCGTGCTAACTATGCCACGTACTTGTCATCCTGAAATTGTCTTGGCGTAATTGCCAGGCAGAATATTTTTACAAAGCGGTCGACCATCCAAGAGTCAGCAACGAAAGGTAGCTACGTGCCGTCACACAAGCTCGCGAAACAGGAGCCTTTCAACAAGCCTTTCCCTGATAATTCCCCGACAGTTCGAAAACTGTCACTGTCGCGTCACGCAGTCACCTGGCGTGTCACTCGAAGAGTTGTCCGCTGAATATTTTTCCATTGCGCTGGATGAGAGCGTGGAATATCAAAGATACCGCTTGGCTACTTATTTTCATACGAGGGATCATCGACAGGTTTGAAACAGTGGAGGAATTTCTTGCCACGGAGTCGATGAGGGGGAAAACGAGGGGATTGGACCTCTACGACAGGGTGTCAGGATGTTTAGGGAAACTGAACCTGCCGTGGACTAAATTGCTCACCAGGAACAACGTTGGGCTCCTGCGTAGGATACAGGACTGGGTAAGAGAGGGTGACCCCAACTCAGATTTGATCTTCCTACACTGCATCATTAACCAAGAATCCCTGTGTAAATGTTATGTTGCAACTTGATCAGGTTGCTCAAACGGTGGCGAAACTCGCGTCCTTCATCCAGGCCCAAGGATCTTAACCATCGCCAGTTCATCCAGCTTCTGGAGGAAAGATAGGGATACCTGGATTGGGTGTGCGACTTGCATTCCAGGGTGGATGTAATGGGCCAGATGAACAACCTCCATCTGAAGTTGCAGGGGAATAATGCGTTCATACATGAGCTGTATTCATACGCGCAAGCGTTCAAAGTCAAGCTGACCCTGTTTAAATGACCAACAAATACCTTACAACACATTTCCCAGCGCTGGCTACCCTGTCACACCAACAGATACACTGCTACTCCCACAGACCTCCACAACCAGTTCTACCAGCGTTTCTCCGACTTTGCTAAGATTCAGCAAGAACTGGAGCTGGTGTCTTTCTCTCAAGCAAAATGTCATCACATCCACACTGGAAAACTTCTTTGGATTACTGGAGGAAACAGAGTTTTTCAACCTTTTTTTTTTTTTTTGGTTTGGATCTGCCATAAATATTCTCTGGACTCTTTCTTTTGGGTGTATGTTATTTGGACTGGCCTGTAAAAGACATTTCCTTTTGTACCTTCAATACACTGTTTTACGCTGAACTTCCCGGTGTTGGCAAACCTCATACATTAACATTGTCGGACGAAACTCCGACTGGCACCCCAAAAACATTTCGGCAATCCGCTACAGTATGTGTGCTAACAAAGCTTTTCTGTGATGAACTACAACAAGTTACGGATCGCGGCTGGCGGATACACCGTCTGTCCTCTGTGCCGGCTATTTCGACATCAGACGACATCATCGTGACGCCAGACTTTGATGGTCTTACAAAGAGAGGTGACTGTCTTAATTGTTCCCATTAGGGTGAATTACATGGGTAGGCAAATGACAAACAGTACAGTGTCATTCATAAATATCTCATTGTGATATTCATTCATATCAAGCTCCTCTCCTGTAGAACCAGCTCCCAGTTTGGGTGCTGGAGGCAGACACCCTCCCCACATTTGAGACTTTCCTCTTTGATAAAGCCTGAAGTTAGGGCTGGCTCAGGTGAACCCTGAACCATCCCTTGGTTATGCTGCCACGGGCCTAGACTGCCGGGGAGAATTCCCATGATGCACTGAGCTCCTCTCTCCCTCTCCACCCGTCCGTGCATTCTCACCCCCCCCCCCCCAGTAGTTGTGAGCCTTCCCGTGTCTCTCCTCTCTCTGTTGCTTTCTTCAGGTATTTCTGCCTCCGGAGCTGTAGTGGATCTGTGATTGTGAGCCACCCACTGCCCCCATGTTCCTGCTCAACACCCGCTGCTACAATTATTATATTACCACTGCCATTACCATTACTATTATTCTCTCTCAAATTCAAAGGGGCTTTATTGGCATGGGAAACTCTCTCTCTCTCTCTCTCTCTCTCTCTCTCTCTCTGCTGAAAAGTGCCCTGAGATAACTTCTGTTATGATTTGGCGCTCATGAGTATGTATGAATATGACCAATGGATTTGTTCATGATAACTGTCTGTTATATAATATTTTGTTGATATATTCAGATTTCCTTCATTCAGTGACGCAGGTCTGTGCTTTAATGGTGAATATGACGTTATAATAATCGTAAAGCAGCAATGTCCTATGCAGTGGTGCATATTGACAATTGTCAAGATGTAGGCTAATTTAATTGCATTGATACATTTTCGAACAAAGTTCTTGTTGTTTGAAACAAGGACCTAGGCATCTGGGCTGGCAAATAGCCTATTGTATTGCCCACCCCTAGCTTAATATCACAAATCACAATTGCCTCAAGGGGCTTTGCAATCTGTACAACGTTCGACACCAAAACAGCCAGTAATTCCCTCAAACTTCGCTACATTTTTGTTTTTATTTGTTATCTGTTTTTTTGCATTTATTACTGAAGCACATATCACCTCTTCAGCATTGGAAAAGGAAGTGCAGGGATTGGATACAGCGAACCTTGAGACAACATCTTCCGACCACCCAGCCAGACCAGCCGGTCCAAACCCCGCCGCAAGCGGTCGTGACCGCCCCAGGACGAGAGCCGGGATAAGATCTAAGCTAATCCGGCTCGGACCCGAGGCTACTCCATTACCCAGCCTACTCCAGGCTAATGTCCAGTTGTCCAGAACCAAGCGACGGGAAATTAGAGAGCGCTGTGCCCGCATCTTTACAGAGACCTGGCTCCACCACAACATCCCGGATCAAGATTTTCTCACTCAACGGGCAGACCGTGTTCCACTCGAGGGGAGTGAACGAGGGGGAAGGCGCGTTTGCATGATGCTTGGTGCTCAAACAAAGCCAAAGTTGATGGACAATGTTTCCCAGATGTCGAAATTTAAAAAAAAAAAAAAAGGTTGAGATAACCCTGAAGACATCATCAGATCTGACATAGCTCCTCCAGAGCCACAGAAGACCTTCTACAACTGTTTTCAGGCTGAGTGGTACCATAACAGAGGATTTAATCGACTGTATATAGAGGTTTTTAACAGCAGCTTAACCTCCTGAGACTTGACAAGGGCAGTTAATGGGATTCTTTACTGAAAGGTTTACGGAATCCTACAAGTGCCCATCCACATGTACTGACATAAAAACGTCAGCCGTTGACAGAATATCACGGCATACGTACACGCCTGTTTTACCGTACTTGACAGCGAGGCTGATTCTGACTTGTAATTTGAAGGTGTTGTTGAAGGCGGTCCATTGGCTCTTCCCGGACTTTGCCTTCATGTGGCTGGTGGAGGAGGCCAAGAAGAACATGCCGCTGGAGCTGGACTTTCTTAATGAGGGACACAACGCTGAGAAGGTGGCCAACATGCTGTCCCACTTCCCCTTTCTCAAGGTACACACATTAAAATGGGATTTTTTCCACAGGGCTTCCTTTCATAATAACAGGCCAGTGGTCTTCACAAAGGGATTTATTTTTGACCCTATTGCTCCCGTGTTTGCACACACACACGCAGTAAACAGCTGGTAATGATGCGAGTCTGTTTCAATTCAAGGCCCCAGTATTTCAAACTGTACTCAGTGCAGTTAATAGAGGTCAGTTAATACGCTGTGTGTGACAGCTTCCTCTGTGCTGCCTGTCAGCTCTTCCTATAGTCTAACAGAGCAGGGTTAGCAGAACGCCCCAAATCATATTTCCTTCACAAGACAGAGTTGGACCATTATCATTTAATTTCCCGGTGTCCTTTTCTTCTTACATCAGTTTTGACAACTTTTATTAGCTCTGGTGAATGTGAATTGGACTTTCTTTTCCAGCTGCCTTTCATTGTCCGACGCTCCGTCCCAGAGAGCTGAAACCTCCTTTGGTTTTGTCTTCTTTTATGTCACTTGCTTCCTTTTATTCCGCATTTATTGTAATTGTAGAAGTTGGCATGCGATAGAGACATGAAACTTGGCAAAATGAAAGATAATTACCAAGTAAGCGCACATTCCTTCCAGTACATCCTGAAAGTACGTTTCTTTAACACGTCAGTGCTGTATAGATTGGATTGGCTGATCACAGTAAACGGTAAGGCCGAATCTTGCATAATCCGAGAGTTGTGTTGATAAAAAAACGAACCCCAGAGGAAGAGGACTGTTTGAAAGCCCACGTCGAGTGAGGTGAGACGAGGGGCAGAACTCGGGTGCCCCTCTCACAGGCTCCTCCACGAGTCTGCAGACCCGCCAGTTCAAAGCACCTTCGTTACTCATTTGCATTTCATTCCCGGTAAGAATTCACTGGCAGATCATCTGACTGTCAGTCAATAAGTTATCACGGAGCCAGCGTAGTTGTGTGTGTGTGTGAGTGTGATACAAATGCAACCTTACAAGGGGGTTTTGATGTGCCTCTTATATTTGCATACATACCAAACCAAATGGGGGTTCAATAGCATTTATGGAATCGACATCCAGAATCCAATCTTTTAATCAAATTCAAATCCATACATATACATTCTAATATTAAGGTTTTTCCAAATTTATTGCATATTTGCTATTTAGTTAAAAGGCTACCTGAAGGTTTTGTACGTTACTCTTTGCTATTGCCTGAACCTATAATCTAATGCACACCTGTAAGACAGATGCACTGGAGAAAAAGCTCCAGTGGGAAAAGTTGGTGTTTTGGTCATTTTGGTCTCTTCCTCCCCTCTCCCTCTCCTCTCCCTCTCTCTTTACAGGTCCCCACGATCCACTGGCATCTGTCCACAAAGAGGATCCTGACGATGGAGTTTGCCGAGGGGGGGCAGGTCAACGACAGGGACTACATGAAGAAACACGGCGTCAATGTCAACGAGGTACCGCTCCGCCCGCCCACCCGCCGCAAGGCTGCGCGTAGGGCAGGAGGCTGATGCTTCGCACACTAGCGGCTACAGACTCACTATATGCTCGTATACTACACTGACTCAGAATGTACACTGAGATCAGCCAGTAACTCACGAAACACTGCGTGTTATCGAAGGGTTATGAGCAGAATGCAGGTGCGGAGCCTGCAGCCCGCCCTTATCCTGCCAACCACAGACTGACATCTGCCTCATTTGGCTTTTTAATCATCATTTAAGATGTTTTTTGAAGTTAATAGATCAATTGTTTAGCCCACAAAATCAGAAAATAGTGGGGGGGGAAAAAAAGAAATGACCCGAAATCCAGTGCCGGATAGATGACCTCTGCAGGAGTTTATGCTTCACGCGATTAATCAACTCATCGCTTTACCACGAGTCTGCGGCGTTAAAATTTCACAAGAGCAGCATCATACTCGTAGATTGCATGACGCGATATTGCGTAACACAGCCTACGTTAAAAATACAGACTCAGTTACAATATCAGTATAAGCCGCAATGCCTGAGAAGACAATAACAGCTTCAATTCAGAAGGTGGTTAAAGTCGTTTTGACACTGAACGGTGAGGCAGATCCGGATCTTCTGCATTATTTGAATTTTTTCATTATTGCTTATTCATAGAATTGATTAAGTAGCTTGAAATGGACGGATTTACCGCCGGTGCTCTTCCTTCCTTTGAATGTGGCTTTCATGTTTTGCTCAAGTAGATTTCACGTCACAGCCTTCGACAGTCGGTCTCGCTGTTAAGCAGCCGCCAAGCACACAAGCAGGAATGCAGTCTTTGAATGTCACTCCCCAGCGCGGTTTGCGACTTACTTGAATAACACACACACACACACACACACACACACAGACAGACAGAGAAAGAGAACAGATTAGGAAGACAGCGACAAATACACCAGACACAATCATTTATTGGGCTTTTCGTGTGCACACATGAACACACAAACGTAGACAGGGTGGGTCCCTATCTGAGCATTAAGCAGTGATGATGAGTATGAGTAAGACAGCTGATGAGATGGAGGACATAATGAGCACACACGCACACACACACACACACACACAGGGTGACAGGACGGGTAGAATTAGGCGGCAGTGGTGCATGCTGGACCCTGTGTCTGTGTGTGTAATCACAAGATGGATGAGGGCCCAAATAGACTTTCCTCTGAACTCGACCCCTTGACGTGACCAGAATGGGACAGTGCTTTGCTCCCATTTTGTTTTTGCACCCCCCCACCATAAGATTTAAGATATTACTGCATGCGCTGAATGAGCATATTCATAGAACTCGGTGGTACTCCGTGTTTCAGTAGTAGTAGCCTTTTAAAAATATTTCTAATGTTATCCCGGTGATGTTAATGAGGTTGCCCATATACCAACATCTTGAGGTCTGCTTTACAGAATGTTACAAATGTGACCTCAGTGATTGCACTTCACCGTCTTCTCTGATGACAAATGTATATTGTCCTGTGGCATTTATCGTCATATCGCCCAACCCTACCAGTGAGGCCACGAAATAGGATCCGGGAAGGCTGGTTTGAGTAATAGATCCAGGACTTTGCTGGTTATGGCGCCTGAATGGAGTCTCGAAATGCTGAAGACACCCACATCTTTTTCAGTTAGCCTGCACGTTATACGTAATCTATTTTTATCCATCTCTGCAGCAATCTAGTGAATCTAGTTAATGATATGGGCAACCTTGAACCTCAGCACACCTAAGCAAGGAATGAAGGAGAGGGGAAGAGTTACCAACCGAATTGAGGTGAGGTGGTCTTGCTGGCTGTGAGACGCTTGACAACAAATCGTTGAAGCCAAGGAATGCGTCTCGGGCGCAGAGGACAAAATTGATCAACCAGAAACCCGTACAAAATCACGGAGCCATACGTTGATGTATTGCAAATCAAAGTGATGAACTGGAGTGACTGTGCTGGAAATGTGACATGCAAAGACAAAAATCACCCATTTATTTCTGGATCCAACTGTCGAGACCCACAAGAAGCAACTAAGTTGCAATGAATATAGGCCGGGTGCTGCATCATGAAGGCATTAATAAGCACAGAATCCTGTTCACGGCTCAATTTCTGGTTGAGACCCAAGAATATGCTTTTAATAACCCTACTGAAGTGGAAAGCTTAATTGAAAGTCTGAACTAGTGACTTTTTGCTTGGATGAACTCTCTTTGATTGGCCGGGGGAATAGGGTCGGGTGATATGACGGTGTACAGCGTGCAATGGTAGAAATGTGTCCACCGATAGAGATTTGGCGTTTCCACCGTGGGATCTGCCCCCGAAAGGTCTCTGCTATATGTTCAGGGCAGGCTATGTAGCGAATCAGGGCTGGATTCTCTCTCTCTCTCTTGTGAATCCAGCTGCCTCGCAAGGCAATGGGATCTGGGCGGCGGGACTGCTTACCACATTCCCACGTGACGTGAGAGCGACAGTCGGTTGCAGTAATGAACCTCTAAAGCTGGTTTGCCGACCGCCGCAGAAGAAGAGAGCAACTACTGTACGGTCATTTGAAACCGTTTCTTAATTGAATGTGGAGAACATTTACTGTATTGTGATATAGACCGTGATATTGAAGATTTTGGCCACCTCTACCTGGGAAGGTTTTTCCCTGCATTGTGGATCATACAGAGAGCCACAAAGCTAGCCCAAGAGGAATGTATCTACGCTACTTATACAAATTCCACTGGGATCATCAGTGTGGTTGACTATACAGCTGTAAGGGATTCTTGATCTGTTTGGAAAGACATGTCAAGGTGCATGTACTATTTGCTTTATTGATTCTTTTGAACATAAATGTGCTGTCTGACAAGGATTCCCAGGCAGGAGTCCTCTGAGAATAGCATACAAGTTTTGCAGAAGATTGTGACGTAATTTAGGCTACAAATGCGGTCACAATGGGTCGATTGTGAGTCGAGAGTGACGGCCAGTTAGTTTGCCAACCCCTGGCGACAAGCCAAAAAAGTCAGTTGTTCATAGTTCGCCCATTTTACAGAGTTGGATTATTCTGCAACCCCATCCTTTTCTCTGTGGACCCACCATCAAACCGCCCGGGTCCCAGGCTGACCATTCCCTGATTTAGGCAGGGTGTCGGCAGGGGCAGCCAACTGGGGTTCAGGCTTTGGCGTCCGGCTGGGGTTCAGGCTGAATGTTGGCAGGGACGGTCGACGGGGGTCCTGTGGGGCTGGGTAGCTGAGACAGCCAAATGGCGTCGGGACGGAGAGCACGCCTTCTTCTGGGGACTCCACAGCTACCCTGTGAAAATAACCAGGCAAGTCCCTTCAAATGGTGCACGCCGAGTCCCAGGATGGCTCTTCAACTTGTCCATAGATGGCTCCAAGGGTTCTTGGGAGGCAAAATTGGGACAGGCAGGCCGTAGGCTCACAAACCCAGGGCTAATCGACCGGAATACAGGCTGGCTGTTTGCAGGCCGGGTTGCAGACTGGTTTCAAGGCTGGCCCAACGCAAGCTGACTGGGATGCAGAGAGTGAGAAACAGGAGGTTTATCGCCCCAAACCTGTGGGACTGGTTACACGCCAAAGTTTTTGGGTGGCAGAAAATATAATAGTATAAAGAAGTATGCAGAATTTTAGTGGTTGTGCTTTGCATCTTCAGTGTGCAGGATTATTCTGTTTACGGAAGAACGTTTAATAGATGTATGGAGGGTCTTAAACCCTTCTGCTTTAACATATGCATGTTATTCAAGATGTCATACAGTCTGTCATATTGATAATTTCTTGAATTTCTGCCTAACTAATGCTGCAGGGTTCAAGAAAGTAGAGCCCTAAGACTTGGTTCTGAAGTTCAGTTAAGGATTAGGTTTAGGCTAGTGTTAGGGTGAGGGTTGGGGTTAGGCATTTAGTTGTGAGGGTAAGGGGCTAGGGAATGCGTTTTGTCAATGAGGCCCCACACAAGTATAGAAAGACAAACGTGTGTGTGTGTGTGTGTGTGTTTACCGTGACATCCTGGACAGCTGACATGCTCTAGGATTCAGGAAATTGAATTAGCAAATTAGGAGATTAGGAGGACCACATTCACATTCCCCTCTACTCCCCCATTTATTCCCTTTGGCTGCTACAAAGGCATGTGAGGAGGGGTCACAGTATTCCATTTAATTAATCACATTTTTGTCAAATGTTTGGTTCTTCTGCAATTTTATTGCGTGCGAAGTGGTGATATTATATTGTTTACTCTTTGTTTTGTGACATTGGATCATTTATACTGTACATGTTGAACACAAACCCCACGAAGAGTAGCTGTTGCCACATTAGAACAACGAACGGGGATTTAAATAAACAATAGACTATTAATGAAGGTTTTTATCTTGTCTTAGAAGGCTGCAATAAATCCCCGGGCTTAGTTTTCCAAACTTGCATCAATACATGAATGTCCAGATTTTAGTGTTTAATGTAAATACTTTTCTAGTCTTATACTCGTAGTCTAGTATTCTGAAAAGGGGACACTTGCTTTTGAGGATATCTGAGCTGGGGGAATGCACCCTAAGCGTGACTGAAGCATTCACCTGTTCAACTGAAACGGACTCCCACCTCCGGAATAGCAGTTCTTGTGTCGAAGTCTGCGTGTCTCCTTTTGGATATCGTTTCCCGTTCCATTCCGCTCTGTGGCCGGGGGCAAGGTTGGGTTGAGTTGAGGCATCACAGAAAATGACTCCAACGCAACACTGTCGCTGTCCTCAGTACCATCCACACATTTGGCCTGTTTGGGCAACACAACACTTGTGATTATGCTATATGAAAAGTGCAAACGGGGGGGGGGCAGGTGTTGGTTTGTCTATGTCTATGAAGATTACGCTTTGCACAATCAGAAAATATGTATATCGATATATTTGTAAAGAAAAAAAAAAGAAGAAATAAGCGTGTTTTTTGAGATAGATGGGTGATGGATAACATATTCACTTTTTCAGACTTTCAACAACCATTTTAAATGCTCTCTTCTAATCTGGTTGTCATCACTTTTTTCTTTTACCACACCTCTCCGTCGTGTTCCCGACAGATCTCGGAGAACCTGGGTAAGATGTACAGTGAGATGATCTTCGTCCACGGCTTCGTCCACTGTGACCCGCACCCGGGCAACGTGCTGGTCCGAAAGTGCCCCCGGAGCAAGAAGACGGAGATCGTGCTGCTCGATCACGGCCTTTATCAGGTGGGAAATCTCCAGGCTGCCAGCGCACGAGTAAAACGCACATTTTTTCTGATATTGCAGTCCATTTTTCATGCCGCTGGCTGAGGCCTTGAGTAAACAGGTAGAGCAGCAAACACAGTCAAGATGCACATTAATATAAAAAAATATAAAACATGGATGCCACACACACACTTTCGCAGGCAGACACACTTTTAGCAGAGCCACAGCAGGATAAAAGCTTTTTGATAAACAACTCATTTGATGTTCTTAGCAGAGTGCAGTGTGCTTGGTTTGAATTGGTGCACCACAGCCTTAATCATGCTGGCGCATATGTGCACTCTCATGTTCCACACACACACACACACACACACACACACTCTTTGATTGTTAACGCACTTGCTCTTACAAACACCCACAGGCTGACGCAGACATCCACAGGTCTGACATGAGTTTGTTTACTGCTTGTCCCTGTATTCATAAAGAGAATTTAGTTGAATGAATGAATATGCAACTCCTTCGTCTTTGACACACAATATACGCGCACACACACACACACACACACACACACACTAACACAGACTTCCCTCGAACCATAATGGCACCAATTTATTCCTAATGACTTCTGATTTCAGCTGTCATTTTGGAGTCGAATATTAATCCACTCCTCATACACACACACACACACACACACACACACGCGCACACACACACACACACACAGTCATTTCCAGTGTCATTACCAGTTGGGCACTACACGTTGCTTACATGTCCAGTGTGCTGTAGTCGGCCTGGAAATGGCAGAGGTTTCTTAGCTGTGGGATTGAATGTGTCCAAAGAAAGAAACGTCAAAAGAGAAACGGCTCATGTGTTAACATAAATACACGCAGAACACACTGTTTAGATAGAGTGCAGCGGGGATGAGTCCTAAAACCCGGAAGTGAGTTAGCATTTTTAGCACTTCCGGCTCCCTCGTCTTGAATTCAACTGGGATTTTTCGCTTCAAAGACCGTAAAAGTGGCGTTCATGAGTGGCGATGATCTTGCTGAACAAAAACATGTGAGTATCATGAACTCTTGTTTTGCCACAGAGCTTATTTTCTGCCATAATCCAAAATCCCGTGGGGGAAAAAAAATCCCATTTGCTTTTTTTGTTGTCGATGCTAACTTCCGGGTTTTCCCACAAAAACCCCGTCGTCCCTGCGGCGCTCTATTGTGAGGATTCAGAGCTGATGATTCCTTGTTGTCATGATGCCCTAATAGCCTTAACATCACACAGACAGAATCCATAAACCTGTCTTATGCATGTTTTTTTCGGAGATGGAGAGTGCGAGTAAGAGTTGCTAGTGCACGGACAAAAGGATAAAAACCCTTGCAGGCTTCCCACCAGCAAACACTGTGCCAGATGTCCAACGTTTTATTGGTCGTGTGTCATAACAAATACATGAAGAGTGCATTACAAAACAAACACAGAAATATAGCAGTTTGTAATAAAGTAGATCAAATCCTAACAAAAGACACCAAATCACTCATTCTCCCCTCCCCTCCCCTCCAGGTCCTGCAGCCAGACTTCAGGCTGGACTACTGCCGGCTGTGGCAGGCTCTGATTAAAAATGACATGTCCGGGGTGGAGCGCTACAGCCGCAGGCTGGGAGCCGGAGATCTGTACCCGCTGTTTGCCTGCGTTCTCACAGCTCGCTCCTGGACCGCCGTCAACGCCGGCATCAGCTCCGTGCCCGTCACACACTCCGAGGTATGAGCTCGCACACAGCGCAACATTGTGCGTAGGATCCGTTCAAATGATACAGACTTTAATTGTGTTAGAAAGGGCTTTGCAGGGAAGCAAGTCGGAGAGTGCAATAAACACCAAACTCCCCCAAAAAAAACATTAAATTAGCAAAACAATAAAAACATAAACAAGACAAAACGTCTAGAAGCTGGAATGTTCACCCCAGTCTGTAAGTCCTGGACTGATGAAGATGGACTGAAGAACATACCATCAATCAGCACAGTCAATGTAGTTCCAGTGTTTGCACAAGTTGGAGGAAAGATGCGAAGCCCGAGCCGCCAAGAGGGCCGGTACTGACAGCCGTACGGACTCAAACTGACGCGTGTCGGATCCATCAGACTAATTCGGGCTGTGGCTGATTCAGGGACTACTTACGGTCTCCCCAGCCAAGGAGGCCCAAATATTAACGCTAAACATTAAAATGACTAGAATTGGAGTCTTTTTTTTTTTTTTTCTCAAGGTAAGACTGCTTTTTGAATCCATCAGCATAAAATTGGTTTGTGTGTGTTTATAAGTGTCCCATTACCCACAGGGATTCCACAATGCCATCTGTGCTCGAGAGAGAGAGAGAGAGTTTATTTATACCTCTCTTATGCAACATTTTGAAGTTGGCAAAAGGACTACACAACGGTCTGCTACAGTGTGCCACCCCCTCACACACGACAGGGAAGTACAAGACAGAATTTGGCAGGGACCGGTACATGAATAACTCCCCGTGTCTTTCTTGGTATTTCTGAACATGAAGTGTAGATTTTGGCGGGAATCGTAGGTGGAGTTGACATTACACTCAGACAGACGATGCCAATAAAAAAAAAAAAAAGTATTGTTGATGTTCTCATGTTGAACGTGCGTGAACCGGTTTCAAAATTCAACGATGGCCCAGTATCACACCTTCAAACCTAAACATATAAACGGTGTTTGGGTGAGATCAACATACAGATGCAGCCGTCTGGAAAATCTAGAAAGAAGAGGAACTACGTTTGCCGAATTTACAGCAAGGCACCAATAATTAATCATTTCTTGTGGACAGCCTTTCTCAGAGTTCATAAAGTTTCCCCTGACTCATCAACTTACAAAATGCCGCAATTTTCTAAGGGAGCCTGGGCACTTTCTCCCCCGAGCGACAATGGAGCAGGCCTATGTTGCGGTATCTGTCTCAGCGCATTTTAGGGACCACAGCGTTGTCTGTCGGAGGCTGTGCGGTCCGGCACGGTTTGTCTTCATGTAACAACTCACCTCTCGCGAGATCTCAGAGGGAGACTTCTCTCCTGGAGCTGGGACTTCTTTTTCTGGTTAAACAAAAAAATCTGTCTCTGCAGGGATCCTTCCCGTGAGGTTTGTCAGCCACTTGGAATAACACTCTGAGCCTGTCGGTGGCAAAAAACAAGCACTTTTAGTGGACGTACTTTTCACGGACGTAGCCCCCCCCCCCCCCCCAGCCATTGCCGCCCGTTGGCGACATCCTGAGGGAGCTCAGAGCGGAACCGCTGCCCTTTCGTGCCTTCCTTTTTGGAGGGTTTTTTTTCTGGGCACATCCAACTGGTAGGAGACCCCGGGGTAGGCTCAGAACACGCTGGAGACATTATACATCTCATCTGGCCTGGGAACACCTCGGGATCCCCCCAGAAAACGTTGGACGCCTGGACTACTCTGCTGAAACTGGCCCCGGATTAGTGGCAGAAAACGGATGGATGGACGTTATTTAGGGAACAGACGAAGCTTGTGTGTGTGTGTGTGTGTGTATACGCTTGTGTTTTATTTTATGCATTCATCACCATAATAGTTGTATTCCAGTGTGAGAATGTGTGTATGCAAGGTGTGCTCCTCTCCCTTCCTCTGTCTCCCACTACATAGCCGAGATGAAAGCACTCCCATCAATCAAGGCCATCTGTCTGAGTCATTTATATTCTCTGTTTTACATACACACACACACACACACACACACACACACACACACACGCCATTAGCCAGACTCCACTCTAGTGCCCTCTACTTGAACACACTTGTTGATTATATAGCACTCTGGAGTTAAGAAGACATTTTGAGACATTTCTGCGGCCACAACCACTCATCTGCTTTGCTTTGTCTCATCCCTCCTGACACCTCCCCTCCTCTGTCCTGTGTTGTTGTCTCTCTCTCTCTCTCTCTCTCTCTTTTTTTTGTTTTTTTCATGTCCCCGACCCACTCTCTTATGCATGGATCATTTTTAAGTCCCGCTTCTAGCAACTGATGATGCATTCCATTAGTGTTAATGCAATCACATGCACGAAGCAAGTGTTGAGTGCTTTTAGAGCCGTGGCTTTTTGCCGGCTCTCCGTTCGCATGCCGGAATATTTGTCCATTTAATGAGTGTTTCTCTTCTACACGTTGAAAACAAAGCAATTAGTCCAAAATGTAATGAGGTGGCGGCGGCGGCGGCAGTGGTATATTTTGTGTTTTCTGATTTTCAAACTCAACCCTCCCTCCGTGTTTGCCTGTCGTCTTGCTAAATTCAGCATTACACAGCACTTCCGATTGCAAAAAAAAAAAAAAGCAGGGAAATACACAAAGCGACCCTTGTGTATCGTTTCCATAGCAATGACTCTCTGTGCTCCCTTTGTGTCTCCCAGTTTTCCAGGCTTTTTATGCAGCCGGATATAATTTGTAGCGTCTTTAAGATATGAACGGGGACGGCGAGGATGATTTCGCTGCGACCCGATTGGCCGTTTGAAACAGGCGACCAGCCACTGGCGACTTGACAAGCGCTCTAAGACTCGTAGGGAATCCTAACCCCGAGCTGCCCGGTTGGTAAACCCAAGTAAATAGTCATTCGGCGCCATCAAGCGGGAATTAGCCGCCAGCTAGTGTTCTAGCTACTTGAAAGTAAAATGACACATTCTCTAAAACGGTGGACGGAAATGCAAGTCGACCATGACAAAAGAAAGTAACCGAGACAGTTGCAAAGACGAGGCGACCACGTGGGCCACATTTCCGGGTCGGGAAATGGTGGCTCGCCCCTTGAGACATTATTTGAATAACCTGCTCTTATATGAAAATGTACAATATCTGTCCGCTGCACAGAGTTTGCAAGGGATGATTTTTAATTCTCTAATTCTAATACTCTCCACTCACCTTCCCGCCAATCAAGGTTAACAGTCAAAAGCATGTTATATGGGGTTGTTTGCCATTGTCCAAATCTTTAACAGATCTTTGACAGTTGTTTGTGGATACTGACAAAGCCGCTGTCAACAGTTTGGGGCTCACTCCCGGGATGGGAACATTTCCTCGCAGTTTCCCGGTCTGGAGGCTTTCTTTCAAGTCCTTCAACCTATGTTTTGTCTGTTTGCCGTGTCGTGCACGTGTTAAGGACGTTACAATAGACATTTGCAACTGTGACAACACACAACGGGACTGTGAGAAATCCTGAGCGACAGGAAGAGATGTTTGACCATCCAAGCCACGTTTAGTTCTCCTAAACGAATACTGGTCTGCTCTGAAATTGTTCCAGGAATTTTTGGTCTACTACAAAAAAAAAAAGGGGTAGAAATCCCATTCTGGGAGCCTGGCGTCAGGACACGGCCGTAATACCATCTGAAATAACACGGCATGTGGTTTCTGTTGTCTACAAGCTGTCTCGCTGTCTTTTTATATCCCAGCCGAGCTTCAGGCCGCGTTCAGTAAAGTGAGTGACTGGATGTCTGGAGATGCCGTCCAGGTAGTACAACCACTTGTCAACATACACCAATATGGACAGTTAATCCAAAGGCTCTTTTTTTTTTTTTCCCCTCTGTGTGTAAAAAACACTCGCAGGTTGGTCCACGACTGGATCTTCCATGGCAGCTTACCTCTGTTGCGCTACTGTGTGGGAGCTCAGCGCAGTTGACTGCGTAAATCTCAGGGTCGGCAAAGCATTACATGGCAGCCAGCAAGCCACAGCTATGTTTGTCTGCTAGCCTAGCATATACATGAGCAGTGCCCTGAGATAACTTCTGTCATGATTTGCCGCTATATGAATAAAATATCCATATTGCCACTAGGATGGTAATATTTCAGCCCCTGGGTGGATGCTTGAAGAGTGAAAAAAAGAGAGAGGCGTTCAAACGCCCCACACACACACACACACACACACACGGGGCCAATCGCTGTGTAAAGTGGGCTTGATGGTCTGTTTCAGGAAGTGGATCGACAATCCGACAGCCACTTCGTTTGAAGCGCACTGGCCCTTAATGTTGAGCCCTGTGAGTTAATCTTCTTAGAAACCTGCTGCACCAATGATGGGGCTGAACAACCTCCACCCTCACCCCTTCAGCGAGGGAAAGGTTTCGTTTTCTCGTTATCACCTCCCAGTAATTCCGAATGAAACAAAAACCTCAGAATTGACTGCGTGGGCAATTCATGCGCTGCCCTGAGTGCAGTTGCATTCTCCCCACTCTGCAGAGTCCGAATGGCATCGGTTCTAGCAGATCTTACAGCAGATTCTGACATTCCCTCCCTCTCTCCCTCTGCCCACCATTTTCTAATGCCTGCTGGCTGCTGTATGAAATCATCCTGCCGACTGTCTAATACACTGGGGAGAAAAGAAAAATCACCGGCACAGATTCCACCCCCCACCCACCCACCCACCCAACTGCATTCCCTTTGCCTTTTGCGCAGCTTATTATCGCACCACTCACAATACAATATGTCCTTATTGAAGCTTTCAGATGCAAATGAGAGCACTGTCGCCTTCTCTGTGTCCTGCTGACAGCTGTGAGGCCTGCTAACCAACCTCCTATAATTGCTACTAATTGTTATTCCCCAAGCAGGACTCAGCAGAGCACTTCAGAACACCCAGCCTCCTGTTATTTGGATGGGGGGGGGGGCTGGGCTGGGCTGGGCATTATTATATTATGGGTTTGTGTCTTTACCCTGGATGTGTTTAAGTAAATAAAGCAGAAATGGAAAGGTGGGAAGCTATAAGGGTTTGCAATTATTCATGGGAAATGAGGGAGGAAGGAGTTTATGCTGCTTCAAAATACGTCATGTGCAACTGTTTCTGCATTTGCTAATTATGTCTAAAGGATAGGGGGCAGCATGTCACCAGCGCAACCGCTGACTGTAGCTGCCGTTAGCTCAGTTAGCTCGGTTAGCCGTGCAGCTAGCAGTCCTATTGCTGACTGACTCTGCCTGGAGTACCGCGGGAGTGCTGGAGCTTTGCACCGCGGGGAGGAGGAGGTTTTCAGGCCCCCGAGCTTGGGGGACCCAGTGGGGAATGCAGAGCCGTGGCGAGCGGTCAACGGAACCGGGGGGGGGGGGTCAGCAAGTCTCCCAGACGTGACTTGACAGCTGAGATTGACTGTGGTGTGCTCGCGATTGGGTCGGGCGGGTGTACGGGCTCCAGGAAGTGGCGACGCGGCAGCCATCTTTATACACACAGTCTATGTGCGCTACACGTGTGAATGGGCGACTCCTGATAATGTCCCGACCTGGTTCTCAGGACGTAGTCAGGCGCGGCGTAGCTGCGAAGTTAGAAAAGACGCACATCACAATACGGACCTTTAATTTTGTCAGATAAGTTTGCGATCATAAAATAGTGGTTTAGCACATAGACAGAGAGGCTTGCGATACATCTGAACCCACTTGGTGAAATGAGATGAAAAATATGGCTGCTAAATAAGAGCTGAAAGGCCGCTGACTCCTTTGTGCTTTCATGTTAATACGTGATGTTAGAAGTGTGTGTGTGTGTGTGTGTGTGTCTTATGTCCTTGTGAGAAAGATATCCTTTGTCCTTTTTTTTTTTTGGTCATCAAATCACAATACAGCCCCTTTGGGCATCAGTTGTATGTATGTGTGTGTGTGTGTGTGTGTGCGTATATGCGTGTGTGTGTGTGTGTGTGTATGACAGCAGCATTGTCCGAACTGTCAGTCCAGATAAACAGAGAGTTGACATGCACAGAAAGAGACAGACAGCTAGTCAACATCCTGACACAGATAAACTCAGTCTCTGCTCTCTGTCGGTCTGTCTCTGTCTCATGCCCGCAGGAAGTGATGTGAACAAACAACACTGATGCAGTAAACAAACAGCATCTGATTCAACTACGTTATCCTCCACACACACACACACACACACACAGACAGGCGGCGTAAATCCATATGCAGGGCTATGAAAAAGTCCGGACGCTCTTTATTTCTGCACACTTTGTTTTACAAAATACACTTCAAAGTAGATCATTGGATTTTTATTCATAAAATGAAAATACTTGACAAACAGTGCTATGCTAAGCGTGTACACAGCAATGTGTCTGTGAGAAGTATTTGGTCTCTTCTGCTGCTCGGACGTTTGATTCAGGTGGTGGCCTATCTGCAGGTTTCTGTAACTGGGCAGCATTAATGCATGCAAGGCTGCCGGCCTGATGGCATCCCCGGACGCGTGCTCAGGGCAGCTGAGGTCTTGCCTGACACCTTCGACCTGCCACTGGCACAAGCAGCTGTCCTCACGTGCTTTAAAACCACCTCCATCCGCCTGGTGCCTGAACACTCCACTGCAGTGAGGCTTAATGACTTTTGCCCTGTAGGCACTCACCCCCGCCATCATGAAGTGCTTTGAGTGGCTGATCCTGGCTCATTACAAAACTTGCCCACCGCGCACACTGGGACCCCCTCCAGTTCGCCTACTGCCAAAACAGGAGTACAGAGGACGCTGTCTCCACGGCGCTACGCTCTGCCCTCTCCCACGTGGACATCAACACCTACATGAGAATGCTTTCCACTGACTTCAGTTCAGCATTTAAACACCTCCCATCCTTCCCTCCAAACTGACCATCAAACTCAGTGACCTGGGCGTCATTACCTCCCTGTGCAACTCGTTACCGGACTTCCTAACCAACAGACCCCATCTTGTTAGGTTAGACAACCTCCTCAACCCTCACCCTGAGTACCGGCATCCCACAGGGCTTTGTCCCGAGTCCTCTCCTCTACTCCCTCTTCACTTACAACCACACGCCTGTACACGTCTCCAAAAGATGTCACAACAGTGGTTGACGTCATTAACAACAAAGATGAGCTGGTCTACAGGGAGGAGGTCCAGCACCTGGCGACATGGTGACTTCAGGAAAACCAAAGATGGCACACTCACCCCCATCTATAAGTTCAAGTTAAGTTTCTGGGTGTCCACCCTTTGGACCCTCAACACTTTAACCCTGGTCAAGAAGGCTCACCAGCATTTCTTCTTCTTGAGGACAATGAAGAAGGTCCACCTGTCTCCATAGAGAGCAATCCTTACCAACTGCTCGGCAGAAGGTGGCGAACACTGCCCGGCGCATCACCGGTTCCCCACTCCCCGCCATCCAGGCTGTCCAGTACAAGAGGTGTCTGCGGAGAGGGCGCACAGCATTCTCCAATCCAGGACCAGCAGGCTCAGGAACAGCTTCCTCCTCTTAGCTGTCTACCTTGCTGAACTCTGCAGCACGGTGATAGCCACCCAACATTTCGTTGTCTCAGTACCTGTGCTCTCTGCAATGACAATAAAGTTGAATCTTATGTAATCTGATCTGTGTAGCACATCGGTCAGGGTGGGTGGTTGGATGTATAAATCACAGGACTTTTTTTTTCACACCAGAAACTGAGGTTCATGCCTTGCGTCTTGTGTGCTGTTAGCTTTAGTTTAAACTCAGTGTGCCCCTTCTCAAGCTTCAAGTCAGCGTTGACTTAAATCCTAACTAACCCTAACCAAGACCACCGTCTTACCTGAACCTCTGAAACTTTTTACAAAACACATTTGATCAAAATAGCATGAAGGTTGATTGTTGACCTTGAAAGCAGCAGTTTGACAAAGAATTCTCGGCACGTTGTCACTTACTTGATTTTTCTGCTCTCAGCAGATTGGGTTGTTCAGGTGCCGGGATGGTTCAGGTGTCACCCCATAACCATCCCGTAACCCAAGTATGGTACTTCAGTCACATGATGACATGTGGTTAATTATGGGGGGGGGGGGTGGTCACCTGGTCACCTGAAAACTGGTCTCTGGTGTCCGATGTGAACATCTGGCCGTCCAGTACCTCCAATGTCAATGATCTTTGACCTTTCCAGTGGATGCTGTGACTGGTTTTGGTCTCCCAAAAAATCAACTTGAAGGGTGACTTGAAGGCTCCGGCAGTCCCGGCACGTGAGGGAGTCCCACTGATACTGCAAATTAGTTGTTTATGAACATACCTATAAGAAGACAGAGTAGTCACTTGACCACAGTCCCAAGGATACGTCTATCTATCTAAATAAGCAATACAGTGTTAGCATTTCTACCTACAGCACCCCCAGTGTGTTACGGGCCAGCTTGATCCTTGTCTTTTTTTTTTTAACCACAACACTTCGCCACATGCAGTTATTACTGCTCCTGTAACCTTCACCTTGTGTTTTCCTTTTCTTGAAAAAAAATATCTTCCTAAGCTCCACTGCTAAGTCAAGCGCGTCTTATCACCTCGTGCTGCCATAAATCAACTCTAGCTCAGCGAAATTGCTGCAGATGTCAAGATTTTGTGGTTTGCTTTATTATTGTATACATTTCATCACTGTGCGCCAAATGTTTTCTTTGTTCAAGACATTGTGATTGCAGATTATACTGAGCACCTCCCGGCGTCCAGTTGTAGAAGACTCGAGACGGCTTTGTTAGCAGGGAAATATAAAACTAACTACATTGTTTGTGCTTCTATTCGGAGTTTGGGGCGATTATAAAAAGGTATTTCTCCACTTATGTTTCCAATTAGCTTGTAATTTCACAGTTGTTCACTTCACTCCTGTAATATCCTACACCCCCCCCCCCCCCCCCCCCCCGATCTTACTCTCTGCCTAAAGATTGTTAAATAAGTGTTTGTAAGTTCGCAGTGCACTTTGTTCCATGACCAATAGTGTAATTTAGGCCTGTTGATGTGCAGCAGGGGAGAGGCCTTTGAAGTCGAGTGGAGCAGGACACCGACGCTCGCGTGGAGACTCAAGCAGCCGTCTTCAATATCAAAGACAGCAAATAGTCTTCATGTCCCCCTGTCCTTCCTTACCTTTGTATACTTCATATCCTCTCGCTGACTGTCGGCGTGTGTGGGCGTGCGAGGGCCTTCCACTTTTACATCATTTAACCAGTCGCGCTGACTGTCTCTCTCCCATCTTGGCAGGACGTTGAGATACGGACCAACGCAGCGCTATACCTTCCCCAGATCAGCGAGCTGCTGAACCGAGTGCCCCGGCAGATGCTGCTGCTGCTGAAGACCAACGACCTGCTGAGGGGGATTGAGACCACCTTAGAGACCAGAGCCTCCTCCTCGTCCTTCATCAACATGTCCCGCTGCTGCATACAGGCCTTGGCCAGGTCAGGAAGATTTTTTACTCTTTTCCACGGTCATTTCTTTGTGTATTTTTTAACTTTGTGAGACAGTTTTGTTATTTTGTTTAAAGCCACACCGAAAAGGCAGTGTGAGATAGATTGTGGCTTCAAGTACAAATCTAAATGCAGACTGTGTGCCAGGCGGCATTTTTTTTTTTTTTTTTTTTTTTAGAAGTAAGCCTTGCAGAGGAAAGAAAATTTCAGTAGCTACATGACTTTTTTTTTTATTGAGATTTGGAGTCTGCATATTGTTAGTCTGTCCTCACCAGAAATGCCACCAAAACCATGAACACAAACAGTGTGCAGTGGGTTACGCCACAGGAGATGTACACAGGAGGAAAACAGTGGTTTTTTTCCCCCCCACCAAAGCTTTTATAGAAATAGTGAAGAGTCTGGTGAAAAATGTAGAGAAAGAAAAGCACACATTCCTCTTCATTCCATGTTTAGAATGTTAAAATATCGGACAGTGTCAAATAAGACACTGTGACAGACAGGAGTAAAGTCGGTAGTTTTGTCTTTTGACCACTCTGGACACACACACACACACACACACACACACACACACACACACAGAGGGTGCACTGCTGACAGTGGTAGCTTGTCTGAATGAGCACACCTCATAAAATATTAACCAACTGTAGTGCCATGGGTAGTAATGTTAATACAGGCGCCAGGGGGATCCTGCAGCGCCACCTCATTCCCGCACCTCAACTCGAGCATTCTGTACTCACAGCTGCTCTGTTTCACTGAGTAAGTGTTGTTGTGCTGTGCGAAAACTGGCCCCTCACGCCCCAACCCCCTCTGAAGCAGGCAGACCTGATAGGAAACGTATGTCTGTAGCCTCATTAATGACCCCTACTGGCTGCAATGGTCCTTACACCCTGCAGTACAAAAGTGTTGGCCATCTGTTGAACATGGATTGTGATTGTTGGCCCCAAATCACAAAACCTACCTGTAGTGATATAAACCGTGCTGATTTAATTCTTGGTTCATGTGTGAAGGTTTTGAGATATCTGTCTGAGATTACAGCATCCACCCTAATACAACGGAGGGGAATGGAATTTTGTTTGTGCTGCTCACGGCAAATTCAATAGGAATTATAAAGTGTCCCCGTTACTCTGGATAATCCTCACTGTCGACCGTTTTCATTGGAACTATTTCTTACAGAGGAAGTAGTCCAAATACAAACCATTCACAGAGAGTAGAGTGGATTATCTAGTGTGGACATTTCAGTGGTTCTTGATGCTTTGAGCAGCTTAAACTAAATACCACTCACCAACATTGTTGGTTATGTCAGGGCGGTAGGGCAATTTCAACAGATGAATATCTCAACACCTCGACACAGAAACTATCTGCAGAGCGACATACTCACAGTGGTAAATGGTGCGAAAAGAAACACTAAATAGTCACTTTACAGATAAAACAATGATAGAAAGAGATAAAATAGACAAGGGTAGACAAAAGAAAAGGTTGACGCACAAAACATTGCATGATACATACATAAAACACAGCAAACCAAACGAGTGTAAGTATAATGTTAGTCATAATAATCAAAACAGCAGCATGCAAAACAGTTGCCATAATTTAAATGTGTGTAATAAAAGAATGCAGGGAAAACACATGATTATGTGTATGATTGTATACATATGAGAAAGAAAGAAAATACAATGAATAAAAACAGTCAGGGGAAAAGGGACCATGGCGCAGGGTAAGGGACAAATAAAGGCTACAGAGAAGTCGGTGGAGGCTGTATCCTTGCCGAAGCTAGCTACTGGGTTAGGGGTTAGAGGGCGGTGGGAAACGAGAAGCCGACTATTCATTCGACCAAGGTGGTAACTCATGCGTCTATGACGTAGCAACCCACTGGATCGGCTACGGGCTTGGCTGGTCATTAGGCTAGTTAGATTAGCTGCTGATTTGGCTGGTGACTTCCTTCTTTTTGTCGGTTTGGAGCTAAACTATTGGAACCAACTGTAGACAAATAGAATTTACCTAGATTATTTCAATTAGTCTGTTTGTGCTTTTTAGTAATGGTACGTAATTCAGAAGAAATAGCTTGGACGGCTTGGTGGAAGCATTGATACCAAGGTATTTGATGTTACCTGTCATTCTAACAGGGAGTTTTTTTAGTGGCAGCATTCCAGTCTTCTCCACAGAGTGGTTGATGTTGAGAATATGGAGATGAGATTAAAGACTTCTGGAAGAGCTATTGGGGGGGGGGGGGGGGGGGGTTTGTTTGGTGTAACAGGATGTCATCTGCATATATAGTAATTTTGTGGTGTAAAAGTCTTGTTTTGTATACCTGTAATACGAATGTTTAGGCGAATGGCGGTGGCGAGGTTCAATGAAAAAACAACAATGGCGAGAGTGGACATCCTTTACTTGTGCTCTGCTGCATTGTTAGGTGTTGAGAGGTGTCGTTAGGAGTTTTGAGCCACTGAAATAATGACTCCCCAAAACCACATCTCTCAAGAATAATGGAAAGAAATGTCCAGTTGACTTTATCGAAGAGCTTTTCAGGCATCTAGTGACGCAAGTATGGTGTTTTTTTTGTGTGACAGTCAAACTGATATTGTCATGGTTTTGTGCAGTGGTTCTCTTCAAGCTTTTTTTCCTCTAACCAAACGCTGCAGCAGCCTGTTTCACTGTTCAGCTGTTTCAGTTTCAGACCTCGCATTGGACCACCAGATATTCACGTTGGCTCAAGTGGCCACGGAACTAAATTTAGACATATTACCTTCTTTTCTGTAACATTTGCTAATTAGCACTAGAAAGTAGAAAAATGTTGACATGATGATGGATTCAGGTGAAAAGCCAGAGGACCAGGGGAACATTCATGTTTGAACCAAATTTCATGGCAATCCGGTATTTGCCAATGCTTTTCACTCAAAAGCTGCAGGTGGCGCTAGAGGAAAAATCAGGGGACCACCATAGTCGGCGGGCCTCCTCCTCTTGGCACCATGAGTGTCCGTTCTAAATTTCAAGGTAATTCATCTAATTGAGATATTTTAGTCTGGACCAACACGGCCATCTCAAGAGACATACCGCGAGCCTGGCTAAAAACTAGTAGCCATATAGCCACGGAAGCCCTGCTGTCGTTCATTTGAAGTCCATGGCTGATGCCATGCCAACATACTGCCCCCCCCCCCCCCCGCCGTCTATGCAAACGGCATTAGTCCTGTCCATGCCTCTGATTGGCCAAGACAAGCTGAGAGGCCTCTGTTTCACGTCATGACGCCTGACCAGAATCAGTCAACTTAATGAAGTGGGCAGAATCAAAGGTCCCAGGACCCAGGCAAAGACCCCCCTGATCTGTCTTCCAGGAAATGTACTGAGCGTATCTGCGTCCCTCAGCGGGTGAACCCTCTGCACGGACACTCCATGTCTCTCGCGCCACCCTCAGGTCAAGCATTTGTATTATTTCATAGGGGCTGTTAATGGAGCTGTACACTTTTGTGTCACATACGAATCTTGACAAGCCCATCTTCGGAGGCGCTTGCGTTCAGTGGACAGGTGCTGCCGCTGATGCCGCCGCCGCCGCCATTGTCCACAGGACACGAGCTGCAGCAGCCGCAGGGACAGAGGACGGATCACAGGACTCACTTGCCACTATTGTCTCAGTTGATGTTTTTTGCCGTTTGACTGTTTTTTTGTCGCCATCTCGGCCACAGCAGATAAAACGCCAAGTTCGTTTGCCATTCAAAATGTACGCATTTTTGGGGAATTGTTTGTTCATAGATCGACGCTTTGTCCACATTTCCGATGGTAAAATGTATTTTCTGTAATCTCTTGAGCTGGTTTTAGTCTCATCTGTTATATTTCACACTACAATAGTTTCATCCGTCCTTGATGATTCAAACCCATACCTTCAAATTGTGCCTGACCCTTGACGCTTTCCTTCTCCTTCTCCTTCTTCTCCTTCTTCTCCTTCTTCTTCTTCTTCTGGCTGACAGGCACAAGAGGAGTAAGGCTCGGTCCAGGACGAGGTGTCTGCAGATCACGCTGGCAGAGTCGCTCAACCTGTGGGGCCTGGCCATGTATGAACTGTTCCTGTGGGTGAAAGGCTCCGTGTTGGTACAGCGGCTCACTGCTCTGCTGGCCTTTCTGCACTGAGACACACCTGGACGTCACGCTGGAGCAGGCCGCAACTCTCGAAGGGGGGGGGGGTTTATGTTACTGTGCATACACATTTTGAGTATGTGCTCATACAGTCTCTTACACACACACACACACACGCAATGAGTTCCACTTATGTTAATGACGCAATTTGAAACTGTATGGACACATGCAAGGACACGAGATGCTGATGTCTTCGGACACCAGGAGCAGCTGTGGCTGCTGAGAAGCTTTTCTCGACCGGTTACCTCAACATTTTAGACTTTTACAATGTGTCCAGTCTGCTGTTTTCTCACCACTGTGGCATAATCTCGTATTTCTTTTACTTCTTAGTTTTACCCTTATTATATTTTACTTGTCATTGTCAGACGATTCGTCTCGCAAACGCTGATACAAACCGTCGTCCTCGTTCGCAGGTTTAATATTTGCGCCGGGCAGGTGTGCCGTCGTGCCTGCACAGAGGCCAAAACCAAAACCTGCATCTGACCGTTTTTGTTTTAAAGAGACAGAGGACAGAGCCAAGCGTGCCGTCCCCCCCCTTCCCCCCCCCCCCCGCTTAGCTGACCATGTCCATGACTCCAGCTCCGTGCTACTTTACACTTTTGGGTCGCCTCCACGACGACGACGACGACGACGTCGGATCACGGACTCATTCCTGCTCCTCAACAAAATACCTCAGAAAGAAGTTGTTGTTTTTTTTGTTTTTTTTTTCCCGGTGATGCCAAATGCACTGAACGCTTAAAAGGAGTTTCGGTCTTTTCGTTGTTATATTTGCTGTGTGATGACGGTTTACTGTTTCATTGGTCCTGTCGCTCCTAGGTCACATACCGCAAACTCACACCGGTGTCTATCCCTGTCATGTTGTCGTTTATTTGCGTCAAGTGTTGTCACTCCGATCCGAAATTGGTTCTTTTTCCTCAGCTTTGACATTCCTGCTGACGATGTGCGTTCTTTTCCTGATAAGGCGCCTTGGCTCGGTTGTTGCACGCCACCAACCCCCAACGTGCGACAGACCTTGCCTGTGTGGCTCTGCGAAAAGAAGCTTCTGCTCTCATTGCCTTATTTGACGATCTTTTTTTTTGTTGTTGTTGTTTTGTTTGTTTTGTATTTCCTCCTTGCGTCTCCGTCATCATCTTCTTTGTCTCCGTAAACCGGCGTCTCCACAGTTCACGCTCACCTCCCGAGGCCTTTGCTGGAAAAGGTTTCGTGCAGACGTGCTTTGTTTGGTGGCGCCGTTTCAGAACCGACTGTGTCACGTTGTCGCATCAAAAGAAAACACAAAAAAACAAAACAACTTTTGCGGTCGTAGTGGGCAGCTCTTGAAAACTTGAAGTCTTGACTTTATACCAGTAGTCAAACGTCTGTTGCTGGGTTACAGCTGTGGGATGAAAACACGTCAACGCAGCACGGCAAAGTGACAAATCCGAGTGTGCTTGTTTGGCCTGTGTAAAGCTGTCAGTCAGATGAGCACACCGCAATGGACGTGCCCCCAAAAGAGCACCATGATATCAGTGTCAAAGCTTTTATTTATTTTATTTTTTTTTAAACCACCTTTTGAGATTCGTCAAGATGGTGCCACGTTGACCATCTCTACGGTGTGATTTCTTTTTTGGTGGCATCAGATCCAGCCGCTTCCTGTTGAGCTGGAGTGAGTCGGCGTGTCAACGTTTAATAATAAATAAATAAATAAATAAATGAATGCAAGTCAATGAGTGCAATGTCATTTGTCGCTTAATCCGCCGCCGTGTCGGAGGAGTCGCAGGCTGCTCGGGCACCATGATATCGGCTGGTTATGATGCCGACGTTTCTCGCTCAGTAGCAGCACCTAGTGTATACTTTATAGTGTCGAGTGTGCGCGGTGTGGTATTGGGTAAGCAGTCTTAGTCTCTTTATAAAACCTCGGAAGGAGGAGAAGGAGGAGGAGGAGGATAACACGCCTGCAGTCGAGGTGAAAATAGAACGGAGGTGAACGGCGAGATTTAAAAAATGAAATATCTTCATCCAGTTTCGGGACCCTCAACACTGAAAGTAAAACAGAGGCAGCTTGTTCTCAAGAACTGGCTGGATTCCCGGGTCCACCAATGTGTGTTTTAATGTTCCTTCTAAATCTTTCAATCCTACACACCCCGAGCGTCAACTGTTGCTGCTTCCACGGAAGTAGAAGGCCCCTCTTTCTTTATGTTTCTGTGTTATTTGGCTTTGACCTTTGTTCCGCCTCGCCGTCCCGTAAGCCTTTGTGCCTCTTTGTGTTCATTATTTCACCGGACCGTGTCGGCTCGGGCTCAAGCGTCTGCATTTCGGTCCTATCCCCCCCGTGTTCCGGTTACCCTAGCTGGCACTGGCATTTCTGCCCATCGGTTATGTCCCACACCATGAAACCGTGAGAGTCCAGTGTTTTACGATCTCTCTCACTCTCCTTGCGGGATTTGCAGAGGATCAGTGAAACGCCAGTCCATCCTACCGCGGACGCTGGACTGGATCTAAAACCTGACCTGGCATCACACCAACCAGTGTGCACAAAACAAAAACCAAAAAACTATGATAAGGGTAAACCCCAGTTTAAATCCAGGTCAGCTGATGGCGCTTGTGTGTCAGAATAATATCCACCTGCCTTTTCATTTAATCAACATAAATTGGAAAAAAAAAATGTCATACGCTTTTCAACAGCATTCTGAATAAATAGACTCCATCAGTAGTAGTAGTACTAGTATGCTAACAGGGTCACACTTCCAAAACTCACAGGACCACTCCAAAAGAAAAAGGATTCATAGCAGTGTTTGACACGCTCGCAATTTTAGTTTAGCTGCAACCGAGGCTGATTGGATTGTCGTTCGTCTTACGTCTGGTCAAAAGCAAAAAGTCCTGGATCAACTAAACTCAAAAATTTGGACCCGACGATGGCGGAGAGAGGAAAAGTCAAAGGCGTCACCAAAGTCACTGCAGTTGGTCCTGAGGCAGACGTTGACGTCTGCGCCACGTTTAATCAGGTCTTAGAGGAGGCAGGAATTACAGCTACAAGCTTCCAGCGCCCGGACAAGAGAGATGGGTGGTTTTCACGCTGATTGCACCAAAGTGCGCGGCAGTCCATCCGATAGCTGTGGATGTATTAAGTCTAAACTCGAGCGCCCGCACAGATTTCCCAAACTTTGCCTGATTGAGAAGCTCGGGGATAGGCCAAGGCGGGGACACAACAACGGTTTGCCTTAACCTCTGGACAGTCAAGACATACGCAAGGTGGGAAAAAAAAAAAAAAAAAAAAATTTGTATTTCTTTCTTTTTTTTTTCCCCCTGAAATTCAGCCCAGACCCTGAATTATCAGCCTCACATGCTATAATCCCCGCAGCAGCCAATCTCGCAGACGCACTCGGTGGTCCGGCTGCTGATAATTTGCCTCCTCTGTATGCGACTCGTCCAGCCGAAGTGCATAATTGCAAAAAAACTGTCCAAAAGGAGGAAAGTGTTTCTGTTGGACACCCAAGCCGAGTGTAATGGGTATTATAACGGGATAGTGTCGGGGCTTATTTGTGATGCCTCATCAGGTGAATTGAGATTCGTTTCGGCTTTGTTGGCGAATCCTCTGCGTGTCAGGGACGCGTCTCCCACCGCCACGCTGTGAATCCAGTGAGCGTGGATTTGACCAGGGCCCCCAGAATGCACACTGTTGCTCCTTCCGTCCGCCTGTTTTGGTTGATGAAATATACATTTTCACCGTCATGAACACTGTTTCTCAGCATGGTGCGTTTGCGTCTGATGAAGGGTGCGGCAGCAGTAGATGTGTAGTATAGTCTCTACTACATCATACCACAGGGACAGGGACTTCTAAGACATATCTTAAGTGTACTATGACGTTCCACGTCCACGACATGGTGCGGAACGCGTCCCACCTCCTAACGAATGACACGCTGTTCGCTCCATTCATAATGGCCTGTGACGTACCCATGAACACATGCCGAACATACAGCGAGTCCCTGCTCCGCCAGGGAAGTGGCTTAGCCATATTGACCCCCCCCCCCCCCCCCCATTTCCAGAGGAGCCCCGCGGATCTATCGATCTGTCGCAAATTCGCATCGCCTGCCAGTTATGAATAGTTGTGACATGTTTGCATTGTTTATTCGTCATATTATTATTAGCATTAGCATTAGCATTTTGCTTTTATTACTTTTGTCCTGTCTGTCTCTAACTTTGTGTTGTGTTGTTGACCAGGACTCTCTTGAGGATGAGACCCCGTAGATTACCCGTTTAAATAAAGGTTAGATGAAAAAAAAAAACTGTATTTTTAAATACTGTATGCCCCCCCCAACCGCCCACCCAGAGCCCGAGGTCTCTGTCTCTGGGAGCTTCTCCTCGCAGCTGTCGCCACAGTGCTCGCTCATGGCGGGAACTGTTGCGTCTCTGTAAATAATATTATAAAGAGACCTGCTCTATGAAAAGTGCCCTGAGACAACGTCTGTCATGATTTGCCGCCGTATGAATAACATGGAACTGAATGGAATTGTGTGTGTGTGTGTGTGTGTGCGTGTGTGCACGTTAGCGCGTTAGCCACAGGAGGACCATCCATCTACATCACACAGAGCCACCCACCGCCTGCCACGGCTAATAAGAGCAGCCCTCTCTTTCTGTCCCTCTCCCCCCCGTCTCTCGGAGAAAGAGAAGGAGTGAGCATTTTCACCAATCCCCCCCCCGCCGCCCCCCACACCCCCCTCCATGGAAGTGGTCTGGAGGAGGATGAAAGGTCACACACTCGCATGTTAAAGTCAGAGTGTCTTCAGAAAATGTGCTCAGACAAACGCTCGTGGGGAGACTCGGTGGGCCTCACGGACGCACTGATGCAATAATGCACAATGGCGGACACGACTGTGACTGACAGCTGTGTTGCCTGGAGTTTCTGTCACAGTCCCTCCGTCGATCTGCCCCGCGGGATGCGACGTCCCTGCTCCTTCATTGGAGGAGCATAATCCCAGCTGGAAGATCCACCATGAGTGCGTGTTCGATTTGGATCACTCGGTGTGCTCATCAGCGATTTAATATATATACGTTTTATATACGTACACCAAGGTATAATAATGCTTAACCGTAACCCATGATGTTATCGTCCTTAATTGTCTTTTTACTGGTCACAAATTCAAATGTGTCACCCACCTGCTGCTGTGATTTGACAAAGTTTCATGCGCTGGGTAGACAAGTTGACCAAAACAACAAAGTCTCCATTTTCCTCATCAGGAATTTGTGGGTGGAAAAACCAACTTTGACTCCCCCTTCCGAGGGAGGGTGTCGAAGGAGCGATGCCTGGCCTGGCCGGCGTGGGCGACGGCGGCGATGTCATCGCACCTCTCGCTCCAGCGTGTTCAGGGTGAAAAAAAAAAAAACAACAAATAAATAAATGAGGTGTCACAGTCAACTGGCCCACGCTGTCCACAATACGGCGCAACGCCACACTCTCTGAGGTAAGTGTTCCTTTTCCTTCCCTCCAGCCCTCTTTCTGTCCCTCCCCCTCTGGCCTGTCAGCGTGGTCCACCTGCATTATGACAGATGCGATGCGGTTTGAAATGAGTCCGAATAGTTTGGAGGAATGATTATTGACACGTTAAGTGGGATTCATCAATGGGACGTTGGCCCGAATGTTCGTGGCGCCCCCAGAGGAAGAACGCTGTGTTTCGCTGACCTCCTGACCCCACCGTCGGGTTAGAAATGCCTCTTCACTGCACTTGGTTTTCATTCCCGTGACAACGTCACTAAGTTTCAAGTCTCTAAGTCTCTAAGAGACGGACACGGATAATGGCGTCTCCGTAAACACCTCTACTTTCATTACACGTTAGCATAAAATGTTACCGGGCCGTTTACTTGCGAAAAATCTAAATGCATTAAGCATGAATTTGTGCACCACCACTGTAAATTTGGACAGGAGAGTACATTTACATTACAGCTCTTCACTTAAAACTACAAGTCGCCATGTTTGAAAATATGCTAATCCTCTCAACATATTTCGTGGACTTTGCCCCCCCCCCCCCCGGGGGTATCTTGCGGTGGGGGTGCTGCAGGAGTGCGGGCTAGTTGTTAGATGACGACGATGAAGTCTGCGCGATGCGGTTGAAACCTCCAGGGGGGAAAAAAAAAAGGAAGAAAGACTTACATTCATCTCACTCATTGGAACAGACCTTTCTCCCGTCAGCTACTGGACGACGCGTGGACAAAGGTCGCCTTCGGGCAGCTTTCTGAAAAGGTCTAACTTTGTGTGAGTGTTTCCGCTCTGGATCGCTTGTTTGACAAGTGTTTTGCAAAAAAAAAAGAAAAAAAAAAGACGTCATTCGGTTCAGCTCGGCTCCCAGGCTGACAGATGCGAATGCCTTACCTGGCTGGATCTCGAGTTTGATATAATGCCATTAATCTGCTCTGACCTCGGAGGAGAGGATTTCATTTTAGAACCAACGCCCCCCCCCCCGCCCTTTTTTTTTGGGTTTGGAGATGAGTGTTTAATCCTTTTTATTTTTTTTGTACACAGATCTTTGAAAGAAGTTATTTTACATCAAACAAATGATGAATCTGGGCAGACGTCACCGCGGCTCAGATTAGTTCCATGCAGAGCCGAAGACAAAGCACTTCTGAAGAGTCACAAACAAGTTGTGACCTTGGTCTTCCTCTGAATGGGGGGGAGGACAGTCAGAGTGACTGTCAGGTTTTTACTGATTCATGCGCTTTTGTTTGTGAAGTCCCACAGCAGGCCAGTAACAATTCCAATAAGCAATGTGAAGATTTTTTTGGGGGGGGATTTTTGTACGTCACACAAATGTGGAATTGTCGCGGAAGTTCTGTAAAAAAAAAAAATTCTGGGGGGGGGGGCTTGATGGTGCAACACCTTCTCAAACAACATTTGACTTCAGAGGAATTACAGTCAATTACAGTGGGGCCGTCCTGCACGTGTTGCTCCTCTGCCTGTCAAAGTGCCTCGATGCGTTTCCTGTTAGCCCTCGCGTCTGGGGGGTGGGGGGGGAGATCCAATTTCACAGCTGACAGTTGGCAACCGTGCAGGCTCACATACAGTGTGTGTGGTGTGTTCAGCGACTCAGTCTCAAGCCGCCAGTATGCTTCATCTGAAACTGCTTGTTGGATGGTCGGACAGCTTCAGAACCCGTCCCCCCCCCCCCCCCCCCCCCCCCCCCCCCCCGCCCATACACACACCTTTTCCTAACATTGGGGGAGCTGTGTCTTTTAAGCTCAGCTTTTGTCGTTCATTGCACAACAATTTCTGGCACTTTTCGCAGAAAGTGCTTTAATGATTTAATGATGATATTTAATGAGGTTTTTGATTTTGCCTTTCGAGTGTGGTCATTTAGAACACATACACACATTTGATTTCTAATGGGGGGGTGTATGTGTATGTGTATGTGTATGGTGCATTTAAGGTGTTTTCATCTTTGCCGGGTAGTACAGAGATAAGCCTCCTGGAGCTTTCTCCTCGGCACGTCATAGCAACGGCCTTGACAAGGACACTTTGATTGATTGACACCCACGCAGACAAATCAGTGTTGAATTCAGACGCGTCGTTGTTTTCTTTTTTACATACCGGGTTAGGTAACACCGAGCGGGGCGGAACGTGATAAACGTTTGCGTAAGCGCTGGAAACAAGTCCAATGTTGTAATTGTAGTGAAAACCGGGACATTTTAGCGTTTTTACAGATGTTCGTCGGGACTCGGGACATCCAGCTGAAAACCGGGACAAGTTATCTCCTAGTGTAACCCTGCCCTGTAGTCAGCAGTGGCAGTGAGTAGTGTAAAGAGTTATTGTGAGCCCATCTGTCTGCCCTGACCTCCCTTTCACACCTGTATACGAACGTGTTGCCACTCCCTACTTGTGTGTGACATAATACCACTTACTGAACCCGCCTGCCCCCTTCCTGGTGAGGCCAGCACCTTGCACGGTGGCTCAGTGGCCAGTAACCCGACTTGCACACTAACGTGAAGCTACTTTCCGTCACAGTTTGCTTCTCCGTCCCTTCCTGCAGCCCCGGCCTCTCTGTCGGCCCCTGGTCTCCAGCGCCCTGCCTCAGACCTGCCATCCTCGAGCCGGTCCACCAGATGCCCTCGGACTTCCTCATTCACCTTCCTCGCCTGTTCCCAATCCTCACTCGTCAGCCACCCCCCTCCATTCCCTTCCAGTTCCAGTGCCAGTCCATTCCTAGTCGCTGTGTGTTCCCGTTTGCTTTATGGTGTTGTTGCCTTTTGAGTTTTTGATTTCCTGGGCCTGCCTACATTCTTGCCCGCCCGCCCGCCTGCCGGATCTTGCCGTGCCTAGCGGTAAGCCTCACTCGTCATTAAATTAAATCAAGTTCTGTCGGCATTTGGGGTCCTAACCCCTGTTCCCGCTCTCTCCGGTACACGTTGTGACACTTTCTGGCCCACGTAACTTTCCTCACTCAGGTACGGGGGATGTTTTTGGTCATAATTAAAATCAATGGAAATGAAATATTAAATAATAAGGTCAAATGAGGATTTTAAAAGACTGTTCAATCAAATCATTTAATTTTAATTGTATCTCTTTCAGTTTACTACTTGGACTTTTACTTCTAATTATGACCAAACATATCCTCCATACTTACTTACTTAACGTCTTACGCACCACCATGCGTCGCGTGTTGAAGGCTGAAGGCGCTTCCTTCCTCACGAAACATTTGCAAAGCCAGTTTTTGAAGCCATTTGTATCTTTCTGTTTCCATCAGTGTTTGCTGGCTGGCATTGCAAGGTTCAGCGTTCTTTGTTTGGCACGAACCCCAAGGTTGTACTCCTCCTATTACCAGATGTCATGACTGTCCCACCGGATACAAATTTGAGAGTAATTTTTTCCCAAACCGTCTTCGTTGGTGCTATTAAATGATGATGATGACACTGCGATAGACGCCAGAGATGCAATGGACGGGGACGAAAACATTCCAACGCACGAAAGGATGCTGTTTTTGCGTCAGACTTTCTGACACTTGAGGCCGAGTTTGTGCGGATTTTGGAGGTCTGGGAGGTTTGCGTTTGAAGCCGGACTTTTAATGGAAAAGGGATCATCCAAAAAGAGGTTTATGTGTGTTTATCACCCACACACACACACACACACACACACACACACACACACACATCACTCTTAATGTATAAGGAGAGTGGCAGAGATGAAGAGGTTGGAGATCTAGTTCAGGTTAATCTCGTTAGATCGGCAGTGTCACTCGTCTTCATCTCCCCGTCATCTGCACCTCACTCACTGTGAATACTTGCCGAGTGGAACTCCTCGCCTATCTGAATGGGTCTTTTTTTTTTTTTTTTAAAACCACTACAGCCCCTGTACAGGTTCTTGGCTGCCAGACGTGCCCCCCTGCATCCCGGTGCAAGATGTTAGCAGTGGGCAACGTTGCATCCGATGTCCTGTATCACTGCACGCATGCAAAATTCCACATTCATTCGCGCGCATCCCGGCGTTCCTCCATTCCTTCACGTGAACTACACTCTTTGTCCTCGACCACCCCTCTGGCTTTCAGCGTGGGGATCGACGGGTGCTTCGGCCCTCGCCGGCTCCCGGGAGGCAATCGCCCCCCAACACCCCTCGCATTTCTCGACACAATAGGCAGTGTTTGATCAATATTCCCGAGACGGAGCTCCTTGGCACAGAGACAAGTGGACAAAGGGAAACGATCTGCCATCAAACCTGAAACTCTATTGTCTCCTCCTTTTGGTTTTCCTCTCTCTTCTTCTTCTTCTTCTTTTTTTTTTTTTAACACCCGAACATCTCTCATCTGTCGGGGGGGGGGAAATGATCGTCAGAGGCTCGAGTCAATATTGCGTTGATTTGATTGCCTGCTTGACGGCGACGCGCTTTACTTGTCTTTACTATCATACCATAATCTTCTGAAACCGTTATATATCTTCCTGTCACATGACTGTGACGAGCTTCACTGAGGGGGGGGGGGGGGGGCGCGATAAATGGGGCGTTTAAGTGTTACGCTTCTTCAGAGTTTGCACAGCAAAGAGTGCACGTTAAGGGGTAAACTTGGGATCTTTTTTCTCTCCGTTCCAGCCCTCCGTCCTGACTAAAACTGCGTCCCCCCCCCGGCAGATTTGCCAGTTGATCTCCGATGAATCATGGCAGATCAGTGAAGCTCATTTTCGACTCGAGAATTTGTTAACGCCCTGACAGTGTGTCCCCTCTGAAGAAACGCTTACTCTCCGCAGGGTTTGTCTGACGTGAGTTGGCTCATTTGGAGCAACTCAAAACCTTTGTGAGTGTGTGTGAGTGTGTGTGTGTGTGTGTGTGTGTGTGTGTGTGTGTGTGTGTGTCCAGGGTGACACTGTTAGTATTGGACTTGCTGGAGTGAATTATCATTGCTGCGTAATCACTCTACATTATGGTCCGGCTCAATAACTTGACACTGCAGGTCATTGGTATGTCAAGCTGCTTCTGTCGATATGTGCTTCGCCCACCCCCCCCCTCACACACACACACACACACACACACACACACAGCAATACTTCCTGCGGGCAGGCATGACTTGTATACTCTGAAGTGGAGAAGATAACACAGCGATGTGATCAATAGCACTTTGGTGGCAGCCACTCCCTGCCCCTGTGCCCTTAGGATATATACTGTTGGAGGGCAGTAAAACTCCTAATGGATTCACCCTCTCTCTTTATTTCGCCTTATCTTTATTACCAACGATGTCCCTCAGTGCTCCATCCCCTGCTGTAAAACATCCGTCTCCCTCTAAGGGCGACTATTCTTTGCAAAGAAGACGCTTCCATCCTCCACGAGGATCCACTCGGAGCTCCGGTGGGGTTTTTATGTAGCGGCTCAGTTTGTGGCTGCGGATGCGTCAGCATGTGCACGTACAGCATGCGGGTTAGATAATTGAAATGGGAGATAGGGCTGGAAGGGGGTGGGGGGGTGGGGGGGGGGGAGAAAACTCTATGTGAAGACGTTTTCACTGCAATAAATGGAAGAAATCCCAGCCTTCGCGGAGGGGCGGCATTTACGCAGCAGACTGAATCCTCTGTCCACCGTCCGTCCGTGATCACCGCGGGCTCATTTCTGCTCACGGTTGGAGGAAAAGGCTGGGAAACAACTCGCACGGGGTGGCGAGCACATTAACAGTCAAAATCAAGTGCTCATTGGATCACCGATCAGCCCGATCAGATGCGCGCAAAGCTGACATCCGTGCCTGTAGGATGGCGCTAAAGAAAAGCTCAGGCGGCCGCTTTTCTTTCTGCCATCCTGGTGGTCTTTTACCGGAACCCAACACCCTGTAATAGCCCATCCATCTGTGTGTTTTTTCGGCCTCGTAGACGTAATCCTAAAATGTATTTTAATGTCGGAAAAAAGCCACATCTGCTCCCGACGTGCCCTGCGTATAACTGTAATTCATAGGAGGTGCGGATGTTCTTGGAACCGTCCTCTCTCTATTTCCCGGAAAAGGCCTCACTGTTCCAGCGTTTGCACGCTCGATTCATAATTCAAAGCCTTCGGTGTCTTTCATGAAAGGTTAATGGGCCTCTCTTTGTAACAGAGTTTTTATGTGTTTAGTTTTCGTTTTTTTTTTTTTTTGCGTGTGCATTCATGTATAGTTGTGCATGTGCCAGTGTGGGTGTAATATAGCCTTTGCTTTCACACCTCCCGACGCGCTATTAAAACATGGCCTCTGGGTGTTACGCTGCCATGAGGTCACAGAAAACCAATGCTTTTTTTTTTTTTTGTGCATCCAAAACTACATTCATTTCATCTTGAGTGCTCTCTACAGGTGTTAGGAAAGATACAATGAAACCCTATAGATACAAGGTTTCTCTTTCTTCGGCAGTGACAAAATAATCGGTGTGTGTGTGTGTGTGTGTTTGTGGCAACCACTTAAACACCACCAGGGACAGATTTAGCAGGGCTGAGTTCCATTATATTGTAATGTACGTAGAATGTTCTGTGCAGCACTTTGGATAGGAGGACCTATTGTGTGTAAGCAACATTGTGGAACTCGGAAAAATTGTGCTGACTTTTTGCACCCCGAGGTACCGTTTTTTTTAAAGTAAGTTCTCAACTTTAGAATACAGGGAGAAAATGCACGACACCCGATCCCCAGACTGGATTTATTTCTCTGGAGGCGGTCGGGTGATTTTAATATTACCCTTTTTAAACAACTCCAGTTTCATGAGTCTTTTCAGCAAACGCCCCAAAATAACACCTGTTTACGCTCAAGCGACCATCGGGAACGCAGGATGAAGTAGTGGAGGTCTGGCTTGGCGGGTGGGTGGGTGGGTGGGTTCGACAAAACGTGAGACTTCCCCAACCTTAACCAAGTGCTAATTTGAACCCAGACCATGGTGGCTTTTCTGACCGTAACTAGGTCGCGCTCATGCCTGAACACTGACAAGTGCCGTCGTCCTGCTGATGGGGTTTAAAATCGGAGCGACTTGTCCAGCCAAAATCACAAGTAACCGTCCCTTCTTACGATCAAAAATCACCGTGTCAAACGGTTTTTAAACACACTGGTAATTTGTTCAAGGTGTGTTGTGTATGCGGCCAGCATTTCTGTCTTCTTTCAAATGAGTAGCATACAAACATACGTTCCAGGAAACAGGGTTCCTTGCTGTTCCGTTTTTAAAAAGTGTTTTTTTGTTTTTAGAGCAAGCAAGTAAGAAAGGGTCAGGCTCCCTTGTCAATCCCAAGACTCAAATCTAGCGATTGAGACCATAAACTCGTTAGGAAAATGTTTCCTGGGGCAATAAATCAAGCAACTCCCAGACCCTCAGGGCAGAGTCTGCCCTCACCGGGGTCCGAGACAGAAGCTGGTTTTGGCAGTAGGTCGCGGGCACGCCTCCCAGCAGCCGCCAGTAGGGACGACACTCCCCTTGGCCTTTTTTTTTTTTTTGTTTTTAAATCAAATATCTCAGTGGCAATCGACCCCAGCGTTCCTCAGCAGCAACGATGGCAGCTAGCTGTAGAACGACACAAGGAGACACACGGCGATGGTGATGGCACCACTGACAACGGCAGCTACAACAAAAACAATGACAAGAAGAAGAGCATACGGAGGAGGGGGGAGACAGGAATTACACCCCCTCATGTTTTCGTTCTACTCTCAGTGACGAGGCCGGCTGCAGATGGGAAGAAACCACTGCTGCTACACTCTGTATCCGACGGTTCTGGCGATTCTATCCTTGCCGGAGATTCGCCTCCCGCCTGCTGGCGTGGAATCCACGTTGTTGCTGATTTGAATGTCCGGAATTGAAAGGAAGAAATGTTGAAATTGCCGGACGTTGTGGCTGTCCGATCTGTCCGAATCCGGTTCGACCTGGATGCGGGTTTGTTCGGAAAAGTTTGGGGAGTTCTGATCTCTTGCCTGAGTTCAGGGGTGTCAGTGCAGGCAAAAGAACAGGCCCTTGTGAGAACTCAACAACTCCATGATGAATTGGTGCCATTTGCTAGATACAGTATATATATATATATATATATATATATATCTTTGGCCTCAAGAAGGCAAGCCCATCTCAGTCTCGGTTTTTCACTTTTCGGGGTAAAGTAGTCAGTAGCAATGTATGACAAAAGCAGATGCTTATTCTTGTTGGGTAATGTGTATGCCGACGTCGTCCAATGAAGTCTCTATCCATGATCACGTGACGCATCTGCATGCCTAAGCATAAAAGCGGCAGGAAGAAAAGGCAGGAGAGAGGGAAGAACAGGAGGAGAAGGTAGCAAGGCTCCTTAAATTACACTCCTGAGGCTCTTTTTTTTTTATAAACGGTCGCCAGTTGTGCAGTAAAATCATTGTTTCGTCATCCATCATTTGATGGGGTTTTCAGCTTTTGGGACATGGTGGCGTTTTGTTGTTTTTTTTTTTCTCTTCTGTCTCATTGTGTGCTACAGGCTTCTTTTTTTTTGCTATCGTCTCTTGCCTCTTGGTTATTGCACAAAAAAAAAAAAAAAAGAAAAAAAAGAGAAGAAAAAAAAAGCCTGTTTGTAAAGTCAGCAGTCATTTCAGCACCACGGTGAAATGGACAGCTCCTCCTGCTCTCAGAGCGCTCTCCGTGGTCCTGATGACCTCTGCCTGCGTATATATATATATATATACCACTATACACCACTGCCTGAGCTCCGTGCGCTACTCTGACGTCATCACCAAGCGACTTGGTTGTTGTTGCTGTCATCATTGTGGCTACAAAAAACAAAAACCTTTACGCCATACACCAGGCCCCCAGTGCACGCTAGTTACTGGTTATCACACACACACACACACACACACACACATGAAAAATGCCCCCCTTTAGTTTTGCACCCCGACACAACAAATTTGCCGTTAGCAGGTTCAGTCAGTCAGCAGACAAGACCTACATGCCAAATGCTTTATTAAATGATCCGGGGAAAGAATGAAGGGTGAGAAACCTGGAAGTGTCTTGTTTTTTTTTTGGGGGGGTGGGGTGGGTGGGGGGGGGTGGAGATAAAGGCCGTCAAGGCAGAGAGGAAGTGCCACAACAAGCTTATTAGCAGGCGCATCAGCCGGGAAGATAACAGGAGACACTGCTCACTGGAAGGCCGCGATGCACTCATGGTGACGGATCAAATAATGAGCTAATCACACAAGATGTGAGATATACATGGACGAGGCGGAGAGATGTGTGTGTGTGTGTGTGTGTGTGTGTGTGTGTGTGTGTGTGTGTGTGTGGTATGGTATGAGGAGAAAAGACATTGTTGGACAATCCAAGAAGTAAAACGGAGTAAAGGGAGATAGATTTCAGTGATGCATTTAGACAAAAAAAAAAAAACCCAATTGTTCTGTCTAGATATGCCATCGTTTTTGAAGTAGTGTCCAAATGTCTTGTGAGTTCTAGCAGCAGACGGTTCCAGCGTCATAACGTTTGTTGGTGGAATCCAACGCTGAACAATACATTTCTTTCTTCGTTGTCGTCGTCGTCGTCGTCGTTGTCGTTGCTGTCGTTGCTGTTATGCCAGCCAAAAAATACTTTGACATTGATCTGCATTCAGCTGTACACCAGAATCATCATCAAGTATGTGTGTGTATATGTCACCTGACATCTGTGTGTGTGTGTGTGTGTGTGTGTGTAGATATATTGTATAATTATTCATGGGTAAGTTAAATAAGGTGTGTATGGTCAATGACTTCTACCGAGGTATTCTGCCACGCCAACGGCAATCAGCAGGGCCGGCTTGGCTCCTGGCGTGGAAAGCCTGACACAATCCAGAGGTAACCAATTTCCTCGCTGGTCAGTCAAGCTTCTATTTGTGTCTAAATGCGCGCGCACACACACACACACACACACACACACACACACACACACACACACCTGGCACAAAGTCTGCATACAGGCTTGTTCTGTTGGATGCTCAGTAGAACGCGCAACACAGTTCACGGAGCTGTTCGAGGTGCTTAAAGCCCAGGATGCAGCGACGGCGCCCTCGCAAAACGTTAACGCGCAGATAAGCGGAAGGGGAGGGGAATGCCGTCTGAAATAGTCGGCCAATGGCAGGCTTATCCCAACAGCCTAGGCCCGGTCAGTCAGACTATATCCAACCAAAACCACCATCTGTCACGAAAACCGGAACCGACTGCTTTGAGTCGACTTTAGTTGTCGGGGGAAAAGACAGCGTAGGAAAAACAAGTCAAATACTAATGTTTCGGAGATCTGCTCAGCACGAACAGCCGAGCACTTTTCACGGGGAGCGGGTCGCCGTGGTAATCTATGCTGCGCTGCTAACCTGCTTCAGACCCGGGGGGCCCCCGTGATTTATGATGAAATGTGTTTGGGGGTAATTGCGATTGGTTTCTGAGCCACTCTGAGTCACTCTGTGTTACGGGTTGAGTTACCTGGTTTACACTAAAAGAGAACCAAAAGGGAGAAAACTCAAAGATTCTGATTCCTTTAATTTGACATTAGATTTAAAAAAGGGAACAACAGTAACGAAAGTGTGGAAGCAGTGGAAAACACCGTGGGAGCGCAATGTGGAACAAAATTACACCTGTAACAATGGAAGAATTGACATAAAATGAAGGAGGGGGGGGGGGGGGGCTAAAACAATCCTGTTTATTCCCATCCAGCTAATTTGGTTCTTTTTTAAAGCAGTTTGCGAGGTGATTCGTTAATCCTGGATGAAGTCATCTTGGATAACAGCGCGCTTCATCGCTGTCAAGATACCACCAGTGAATTATTTCATATGTTTTAGTTTTCAAAGGACAAATTCCCACCTCACCGTCAAATGAAATGCCATTATGTTCTGGCCCCTTTCTTACTTTCACAGTGGGAATCTTTTCTTTTTGAGTTTCTGTGGTTTCTCAAACTTAAAGCCACAGCAGGCAATATTATTGAAATAGAATTTGTTTGATTCACACCTGGTCCAGTTCTTTTTTTTTTTTAAAGATTAAATACAAAGGGGGCGGGGGCTCACAGACATCATTTTTTTTTTTTTTTTTTTTAAAGGAGCCCTTCAATTAGATGTTGTTAGTGACGTGCAATGGTCAAAATGATTTCAACCAATATTGTAATTCAACACTGTTGCCGACTGTGGCTTTAATAGCACAGTACATTGTAAATGCACGTCTGTACTATGCTTTCAGCTGCGTCACGGACTCATAGTAGTTTGACTTGCCGGCCTGAGTATTTCAACACTGCCGGTTGCTGTCATCGCCAGCCGTTTGTTTCTGTTGGTGGTGGGAGCTGAAAGGACTCGACCCCCAGATGGGCACGACTCAACAGGCCCTTGTTGCAGAGCGACGACGGTCACTTCCACGGGGTGTCTTCCAAAAGCGACCCAAACGCCTCCTCTACGGATATGGTTTGGTTACGTTTGAGCAACAAAAAACCATTTGGAACATTTCCAATGTACGCCTTCTGTAACCTGACCCTCAAAGGGGTGGGTGCGTGGGGTGGGTGGGGGTTCTTTTAGAAACTTAAAATGATAAATGTTTAATGTGCTTCTTTTGAGCTGTCACCACAACAATGTAGCTAACGATGGTTCGGTTGCAACGCAGTGAGCGTGCCCTGAGGAGCGGCTTTTGGCTAATGTGAGAAACGTCAGCAGAAATGCAACTACGGGACCGGCTACCAGTTTTCACTTTTCCAGCTCACGCGCTTTTGGGGTTTTTTGCAAAAGAAAGGCCAAAGCAGGAACACCGGGGGGGTTAGACTGGGATACTAGTTCCGTCGAGATGAGAGTCTGAGAGGTTGCTGGGAGCTTGCGCTGTTTGCTTCTATTAGTGAAGTGTAGACCCCGGCAATGGTCATTTTTGCATTTCGTTTTCAATGGGGTCTGCACGCTGCCTTACGTTTGGAATATATAATGTAACACCTTTTCCTTACCTAACCTTTTATCAGAGAATTGCAGCCCCTGCGATTTGGGTATTGCACCTTGCCATATTGCGATTTCAATAATATTTCCATTCAACTGTTCTCAGCCCCTTTGTTATACAGCACTGCAAAACCTCTCACGGAGGTCTCACGAGACAAAGTGTCTCACTTGGACGCCGGAGACCACTGTTCACGCCCTGTCTTCTACCGAAAGTCCATAGTAACCGTGGCCCTGACATTTCCCGAACTTTGACCAAGCCTGAACGAAACCTAGGCATGAAGCCACGCGTGGACCAGACTTCCGCCTTGAGCAAATCTCCTCAAGCGACGCCACTTAAAGTCAGCTGAAGAAGAAGTCCGTTGCCGTGGCGTCGGAAAGAGGTGATCTCGCCAGAGCCTCCCAAGGCATCGGTGGAGGGTTGTTCTGCAGATGGGGTCACCAGATCAGAAAACACTCGCATGGGCCGTTTTGGGAGGCCACTAACAAACCCGTTTCGTTTTCTTCAAGATATTGCGCTAATGCTAATCGTTCGCACATCCAGTCAGCTGGGCTGGATGTTCAGTTCAATCAGTGATTAAGGGTTACTCCGACCTGATCTGAACCCATAAAGTGGATCCATTTATGTGTGCCTAAACACCACACGTGACACGTGACTCGTGGTATGACTGCCCGGAAAAACGTTGGACTGGCCGCTTGACTCGAAACCAGAAGACCTAATTGCGCCGGGGAGGCCCTCTAGCCACGCAGTGTCCTCAGGCTCGACACTGTCCGTTTCTGTCTTGTCCTGAGACACAATCTCCTCATGTCTATTGCACCATGTGTGGAATGCCCCCCCCCCAAGTCGCACACAGAACGCACACCACAACACTGGAAGTGATGAGGTCCCTGCATCTTCACCTTTCATTTGTTCGACACTACTTGTAATTGTTGTTATTGTCATCATTATAGCTGATTAGCATCCTGAAGGCCCTTTTGTCCAACCGACTTCTGGGGGGGTGGGGATTAATAATATTTGCTGTGTTGGAGATTAGTACACCTACTATAGGAACTTGATATAAGGTGTGCAGCAACACACATCCGTCAGCTGCAGCTTGGTGTGTGTGTGTGTGTGTGTGTGTGTGTCTGTGTGTCTGTGTGTGTGGGGACTGGGGGTCTGTAGACGCCTCTGAGAGATCAGCTGGAGTGCTGAAGAACTACCGAACCTGCTGACGCTCATGCGCACATCATGGAAACTCCTGAAGTGCACTGAAGCGCGCAGCCACGTGTGTGTCTGTGTGTGTGTGTGTGTGTGTGTGTGTGTGTCGGCCCCACCGCTTGCGAGCCTGTGCGCCTTTAAATGGCGTGTGCTGCTGCTAAGTAGAGGGCGGACCCGAGCGGCGCGCGTTTGTGCGCGCGTGTGTGTGTGTGCGTGCGCGCGCGCGTTCGAGTGTGTTTGCGCGTGCGCCCGCTCGCCCGCCCGCAGCCGCTGCGAGTCGCGCCGAGCTAAACAGCGGCTTTTTGTGCGTTTGATGCACCGCGGACGACGCACCTGAGAGGAGCGATAAAAAAATAAAACCCAAAAAAAAATACCCCCAACAAAACCCCCCCCCTCTCCCTCCCCAGCCCCGGTGCCGCCTGGTGCTCCCCGCTCCCGGCGGGAACGCTGACTTGATATTTTTCTTTTTTTTTTTTTTTTTTTCTTTTTTTTTGAAACCAGAATCCTGGATTTAACCAAAAGAAAAAAACAGGAAAAAAAGAAAAAAGGAAAGGACGGAAGGCGAAGAAGTAACTGCGGCTCTGTGGACCGTACGCGCCGGATGCTCAGCAGCTGGATGCTGGCGGTGGAGTGTTTTCACTAAGGTCAGTGGCGTTGTCTTGTCTCTCCTCCGACCTGTCCGTGTTGCTTGTCCTCGTAGAGACCCCCCCCCACACACACCCCCACACCCCCCTGAATGTAATGTAAGGCAGTGCGGCCGGAGCGCAGGAGCGGGTTCCAGAGGAGACGCGAGGCAGGAAGGCTGGCGTCTCCACCGCCACTCCTGACGCACAGCACTTTTCACAGGACTTTTTTTTTTTTTTAATCCTTTCCTTTCCTTTCCTTTCCCCCCCCCCCTCCTCCTCCTCCCCAACCCCCACAAGTGTGTGTGTGTGTGTGTGTGTGTGTGTGTGTGTGTGTTTGTGCGCACCGGAACGGTGAATATGGCGAGCCGGAGCAGGTGCGGGTCTCCTTGAAGGGTACAGCGGCGTTTGCGGGGTTCAAACGTGGGAATCCATTTCTGCCACGCCGGCCTCTGAATCCCCCCCGATGGAGCGGAGGAGGCACCGTGACAAGGCGGGTATAGAATTACACACGCCCCCCCCCCCCCCCCCCCCCCCCCCTTCTCCGAGAGTAGAGGCGATGTTTACTGTACGAATTATCAATTTTTTTTATTTTT